>NC_092093.1:67368417-67668417 GCF_045679555.1 Salvelinus alpinus
CAAATCAAATTTTATTAGTCACATACACATGGTTAGCAGATGTTAATGCGAGTGTAGCGAAATGCTTGTGCTTCTAGTTCCGACAATGCAGTAATAACCAACAAGTAATCTAACCTAACAATTCCACAACTACTACCTTATACACACACAAGTGTAAAGGGATAAAGAATATGTACATAAAGATATATGAATGAGTGGTGGTACAGAACGGCATAGGCAAGATGCAGTAGATGGTATAGAGTACGGTATATACATATGAGATGAGTACTGTAGGGTATGTAAACATAAAGTGGCATAGTTTAAAGTGGCTAGTGGTACATGTATTACATAAAGATGGCAAGATGCAGTAGATGATATAGAGTACAGTATATACATATGAGATGGGTAATGTAGGGTATGTAAACATTATATTAAGTGGCATTGTTTAAAGTGGCTAGTGGTACATTTTTACATAATTTCCATCAATTCCCATTTTTAAAGTGGCTGGAGTTGAGTCAGTATGTTGGCAGCGGCCGCTAAATGTTAGTGGTGGCTGTTTAACAGTCTGATGGCCTTGAGATAGAAGCTGTTTTTCAGTCTCTCTGTCCCTGCTTTGATGCACCTGTACTGACCTCGCCTTCTGGATGATAGCGGGGTGAACAGGCAGTGGCTTGGGTGGTTGTTGTCCTTGATGATCTTTATGGCCTTCCTGTGACATCGGGTGGTGTAGGTGTCCTGGAGGGCAGGTAGTTTGCCCCCGGTGATGCGTTCTGCAGACCTCACTACCCTCTGGAGAGCCTTACGGTTGTGGGCGGAGCAGTTGCCGTACCAGGCGGTGATACAGCCCGACAGGATGCTCTCGATTGTGCATCTGTAGAAGTTTGTGAGTGCTTTTGGTGACAAGCCGAATTTCTTCAGCCTCCTGAGGTTGAAGAGGCGCTGCTGCGCCTTCTTCACAACGCTGTCTGTGTGGGTGGACCAATTCAGTTTGTCCGTGATGTGTACACCGAGGAACTTAAAACTTTCCACCTTCTCCACTACTGACCCGTCGATGTGGATAGGGGGGTGCTCCCTCTGCTGTTTCCTGAAGTCCACAATCATCTCCTTTGTTTTGTTGACGTTGAGTGTGAGGTTATTTTCCTGACACCACACTCCGAGGGCCCTCACCTCCTCCCTGTAGGCCGTCTCGTCGTTGTTGGTAATCAAGCCTACCACTGTAGTGTCATCCGCAAACTTGATGATTGAGTTGGAGGCGTGCATGGCCACGCAGTCGTGGGTGAACAGGGAGTACAGGAGAGGGCTCAGAACGCACCCTTGTGGGGCCCCAGTGTTGAGGATCAGCGGGGTGGAGATGTTGTTACCTACCCTCACCACCTGGGGGCGGCCCGTCAGGAAGTCCAGGACCCAGTTGCACAGGGCGGGGTCGAGACCCAGGGTCTCGAGCTTGATGACGAGTTTGGAGGGTACTATGGTGTTAAATGCTGAGCTGTAATCGATGAACAGCATTCTCACATGGGTATTCCTCTTGTCCAGATGGGTTAGGGCAGTGTGCAGTGTGATTGCGATTGCGTCGTCTGTGGACCTATTGGGTCGGTAAGCAAATTGGAGTGGGTCTAGGGTGTCCGGTAGGGTGGAGGTGATATGGTCCTTGACTAGTCTCTCAAAGCACTTCATGATGACGGAAGTGAGTGCTACGGGGCGGTAGTCGTTTAGCTCAGTTACCTTAGCTTTCTTGGGAACAGGAACAATGGTGGCCCTCTTGAAGCATGTGGGAACAGCAGACTGGGATAAGGATTGATTGAATATGTCCGTAAACACACCAGCCAGCTGGTCTGCGCATGCTCTGAGGACGCGGCTGGGAATGCCGTCTGGGCCTGCAGCCTTGCGAGGGTTAACACGTTTAAATGTTTTACTCACCTCGGCTGCAGTGAAGGAGAGCCCGCAGGTTTTGGTAGGGGGCCGTGTCAGTGGCACTGTATTGTCCTCAAAGCGGGCAAAAAAGTTGTTTAGCCTGTCTGGGAGCAAGACATCCTGGTCCGCGACGGGGCTGGTTTTCTTTTTGTAATCCGTGATTGACTGTAGACCCTGCCACATACCTCTTGTGTCTGAGCTGTTGAATTGCGACTCGATTTTGTCTCTGTACTGGGACTTAGCCTGTTTGATTGCCTTGCGGAGAGAATAGCTACACTGTTTGTATTCGGTCATGCTTCCGGTCACCTTGCCCTGGTTAAAAGCAGTGGTTCGCGCTTTCAGTTTCACGCGAATGCTGCCGTCAATCCACGGTTTCTGGTTTGGGAATGTTTTAATCGTTGCTGTGGGTACGACATCGTCAATGCACTTCCTAATGAACTCGCTCACCGAATCAGCATATTCGTCAATATTGTTGTTGGACGCAATGCGGAACATATTCCAATCCGCGTGATCGAAGCAGTCTTGAAGCGTGGATTCAGATTGGTCGGACCAGCGTTGAACAGACCTGAGCGCGGGAGCTTGTTGTTTTAGTTTCTGTTTGTAGGCTGGAATCAACAAAATGGAGTCGTGGTCAGCTTTTCCGAAAGGGGGGCGGGGGAGGGCCTTATATGCGTCGCGGAAATTAGTATAACAATGATCTAGGGTTTTTCCAGCCCTGGTAGCACAATCGATATGCTGATAGAATTTAGGGAGTTTTGTTTTTAGATTAGCCTTGTTAAAATCCCCAGCTACGATGAATGCAGCCTCAGGGTGTGTGGTTTCCAGTTTACAAAGAGTCAGATAAAGTTCGTTCAGGGCCATCGATGTGTCTGCTTGGGGGGGAATATATACGGCTGTGATTATGATCGAAGAGAATTCCCTTGGTAGATAATGCGGTCGACATTTGATTGTGAGGAGTTCTAGATCAGGTGAACAGAATGACTTGAGTTCCTGTGTGTTGTTATGATGATCACACCACGTCTCGTTAATCATAAGGCATACCCCCCCGCCCCTCTTCTTACCAGAAAGATGTTTGTTTCTGTCGGCGCGATGCATGAAGAAACCAGCTGGCTGCACCGACTCCGTTAGCGTCTCTTGAGTTAGCCATGTTTCCGTGAAGCAGAGCACGTTGCAATCCCTGATGTCTCTCTGGAATGCTACCCGTGCTCGGATTTCATCAACCTTATTGTCAAGAGACTGGACATTGGCGAGTAGTATTCTAGGGAGTGGAGCGCGATGTGCCCGTCTCCGAAGCCTGACCAGGAGACCGCCTCGTTTGCCCCTTTTACGGCGTCGCACAGGGTCGCCGGCTGGGATCAGATCCATTGTATTGGGTGGAAGGCAAAACACTGGATCCGTTTCGGGAAAGTCATATTCCTGGTAGGAACGATGATGAGTTGACGTTAATCGTATATTCAGTAGTTCCTCCCGACTGTATGTAATGAAACCTAAGATTACCTGGGGTACCGATGTAAGAAATAACACATAAAAAAACAAAATACTGCATCATGTGCATCAAGATCATGTGCTTTTACATGTTGTCACATCTTATCACATTAACTTCACATAAGGGGTAACTTCAGCCAAAGGATTAGTTTAGCCAGCACTTGTTTCTAGAAAACCGTACACAAAATTAATCATGTGGCCAAATATTTAGGAAGAGGTCATGATTTCATGGAGTCTGTGAAGGAAAAAACACATGGAAAAAGTGGTAAGAACGTTAGTCCAAAAAACAGGTTTTCACAAAGTCTAATTAATTTATTGTGTTACAGGTTTCATGATGCTTGCGTTTAAACCAAAGTACATAGTTTAAAAAATTGTACATCAGTTGGGGCCTCTATAAAATACAATATGAGGTCCTAAACCTAGCGTGAAAGTGCATCCTTCTAGTTGTCTGGCTATTATAGTCAAAATGTTTGCCTTGGGGTAAGTTGAGCCAATGGCCACCATACCCCATACAAATGATGGTTCAATTGTATACGTTTTATGCATAGTATGCATAGTATTTTTGCAATGTGTCATGCATATGAACTCAAGAACTCAAATTGTCCAAGACTCCAGCCAACCAAGTCATAGACTGTTCTCTCTGCTACCGCATGGCAAGCAGTACCTGAGCACCAAGTCTGGGCTCAAACATCTCCAGCTTCTACACCCAAGCCATAAGACTGCTGAACAGTTAATCAAATGGCTACTTGGACTATTTGCATTGACCCTCTTATTTATTTATTAATACAACATTTTGCATTGACTTTCTTGCACAGGCTCGATGTAAACTCACTGGACTCTAACCACACACTCACACATACTACACTGACACTCCAACACACACGGACACACAAAATACACACTCATGCATAGTGACACCACACACACAAACACAGTCCTTCACACTCTTCACATATGCTGCTGCTACTCTGTTTATTATCTATGCATAGTCACTTTATCCCTACCTACATGTACATATTACCTTGTCTAACCCGTACCCCTGCACATTGACTCGGTACCTACCGGTACCCATTGTATTATAGCCTCGTTATTATTATTTTATTGTGTTACTATTTTTCCATTTGTTTATTTAGCACATTTTTCTTATTTACTTTTTAAAAACTCTGCATTGTTGGTTCAGGGCTCGTAAAGCACTTCACGGTAAGGTCTACACCTGTTCTATTCGGCACATGTGACAAATAACATTTCATTTGATTTGATGTAAAGTTGTGCCAAGTGACCCCTTATTTTGGAAAAGTTATGTTTTGAAAACTGTTATGTTTACATGAATTATCATTTATTTCCAGGTATACATAACATCCTGAAATATATGAAGATATCTTTGATACAAAGAATACTATATTTCCCTTGACATAGTGATGTTGAATATAAAAATGGCTCAAAATACACAAGTTGAATAATTTCTAATTAGAGAAGAATCTTTCATCTTTTTAAAAATTAATATATTTTTTGTGTCTACTAGACTTTAGAGTCATTTCTTCTTGGGAAGTATACAGGGAAGAAAGTTAACAGGGTACTCTGCAGTGGCTTATTACTTCAAAGTAGGCCAACTGTATTGAAAACTCTAGTGTAGCAATACACTTATTAGGGGCGACAGGTAGCCTAGTGGTTAGAGCGTTGGGCCAGTAACCAAAAGATGGCTGGATAGAATCCCCAAGTTGACAAGGTAAAAATCTGTCGTTCTGCCCCTGAGCAAGGCGCTGGAGACGTGGATGTCAAATAAGGCAGCCCCCCGCACCTCTCTGATTCAGAGGGGTTGGGTTAAATGCGGAAGACACATTTCAGTTGAAGGCATTCAGTTGTACAACTGACTAGGTATCCCCATTTCCCATTAGATCACTCACACAGAATTACAATGAACACGAGGGGAGACAGAGAGCTGGTTTCAAGCTCAGGGCGCAGCAGGTATTTATTGCAAAGGACCGCAGGTAGCTGGGTCCAGGGGCGGGCAGAAGGTCATACACAGGTGGTCCAATAGGCAACAGTACAGGCAGGGAGAAGGCTAGTAACGTAGTCCGGGAGATCAGGCAATAGGTAGATAACAGGAAATCCGATAGGCTAAAGTACAGGCAGGGAATAGGCAAAAGGCGTCATTAGTGAGGCAGGCAAAAACTATCATACACGGGAGTAAATCACGGGAAACACAGCGCTCTGAAAGACGTGTGTCACAAAACAAACAATACCTCACAGTGATGAGAACTGAACTAAATAGTGTGTGATAATGACATACAGGTGTGTGAACAGTTGATTAGAATGCAGGTGATTGGGATCTGGAGAGTGAGCTGCGTTCAGGGGATCTAGGTGTTGGAGAGTGTGAGCTGGAAAGTGGGCTGGAAAGTGAGCTGCGTTCAGGGGATCTACATGTTTGAGGGTGTGAGTTGGAAGCAGACGTTACAAGAACACAAGAACATGAGAGCAACCATTCATAATACACTTGCCATTATTATATCTTGAGGCATACTGAAATCATTTAGAGCAGCAGACACTGATTTGTTTGACCTCTTCTTCTCTAAATGTCAGATATTAAAACATGACAGTGCACTTTCTGCGGCTAGTTGAATTTCCTCATTTGAACACTTCCTATAATCCAGATTGAGCACAAAGCATCCCAGCTGGGTCACTCAGACCCTTTCTCAGTAGGTCACTGGCTGCTGACAGGGCTTTGACATGACTCTCACAAACTACTGTATTCAGCATGACCTTCGTTGAGATTCCTCAAACATCTCCTGTTGATGACTCTCTGCAGGCAATGGCCATCACGGCTCATTTTCCCAATAAAAATATTAATAATCTATTATTACAAAAAATATGTTTAAGTTAAATATTAGCTTTTGTTTGAAGTTGAAAATAGACGGAAAATGTTCAATCTTATTTGACCTATGCACTAACAAGGCTGTTCAGCATATGCATCTTGACAGCTGCTAGATTACTGTGAATGTATTGATATACTGTACTTCAACAACAGATGTACTCACATTGAATGGGTTGATTAGGATCCAAACCTTCTCTCAAACAACCTTATACATACTCTTAGAATAGGTTTACTCCATTAATGTACTTGGTCATGTAAAAGTGTTTTTTCATGTAAAACATCATCCCATTCCACTCATCCCATTCCACTCATCCCATTCCACTCATCCCATTCCACTTCTTTCTAGTCCAGGACTAGGTGTATTCTGGGTCTGCAAAACTGCTCCTTTACCCTGCATGTGACTTAGACTAATACATAGGCCTACTCCCAGATGGGAAATGGACAAGGAAGTTGACAGCTTTTGGAACATATTTTGAAGCTATAGATGGTGTATGTTCCTGTTATAGAAAACGGAGTGGTGCTATCTTATATTTTTCGGTTACGATATGGTAAGACAGTTGCGCTATGCTCTTACGACATTTACAAGCTATATTATTTAAAGGGTCAATCTGCAATTGATACATACATTTTGTGACTTTAAATGATTTACCCACACCCATTGATTCTCAAAGAATGTAACTTATATAATAAAGGCCTCACGAGCTTAGTCCAATTGTTGTACCCCATCAGAACCCCAAATATGTGCTTGTTCTAGTCAATTGTCTGGAAACATTGTGATTGTAAACAAACAGTGTTTAGCCTCTGATTATGGTTGAAATTGACATTTTGTATCAATAGCTCTATCAATGAATTTGAGAGTGGATACATTTCTCCGCCCCAAATTACTCAGCTTTTTACCAAAACAGTGGCGGGGTGTTGGCTTTGTTTTTGTTTGACCTGCAGATTTCCCCTTCAATAACCATTGGGTATATTTCAAGATTACGAACATTGAACCGATTTTTAGATTGCAGATTGAATGTGTGTCTTACATGAAAAAACATTACATGAATGTGGTAAACGCCAATGTGAGCACATCTGTTGTTGAAGTACAGTAGATTTACAGTACTCTAGCAGGTGTCAAAAGCAGTATATGCTAATGAGCCTTGTTAGTGCATAGGTACCATTTTGGCTTTAGAAACAAGGTAATATTTCTCTTAAAACATATATTTATTTTATTAATTTCCTTGGAAGGTGTGATAATAGCACAAGTCCTGCCACATTATATAAGCATTATATAAGATGAAGGTACATTTATAGTGTAGCAACCATGACATTTAGCAAATACTGACTCCCACAAGAAACACTGCTATCTTGGAGCCAGATTAACCTCACAGGTGTCTGGAACATTGGTGATTTCATCTGTGTGTGTATATGAAATGGATAGCTAGTTAGCAGTGCGCTAATGGTGATTTCATCTGTGTGTGTATATGAAATGGATAGCTAGTTAGCAGTGCGCTAACGGTGATGTCATCCGCTCTGAGACCTAAAGTTGTTGTTTCTCTTGCTCTGAAAGACCTGTGGTTTTTGTGGCACGACTGGTAACACTACTTTGTGGAGTGTGGACTACTTTGTGTTCAGAGAGTCACTGGTTCAAGCCCAGGTTGAGCCAAGGAAAGACATGGAAGCATCACTGTTATCCTCAGACAGTTCACACTCCCTGCAAGGACACCAATGTAATTGTGATACAATGTACTGATACTTGTTAAGAGTGCTATATGTGCAGTATGTTCTTCACACATATTGGAGTGAGAATCTGACAACCTTCACAGAGATAATAGCACACACACCTATTGACTGTGACACACTGTACAGATACTTGTGTATGGTTCAATTGATGATAGAAGTACACATAGGAGTACACATCAACATTAAGCTGTTAAATAAAATAAAAATGTAAAGTGGGAATAAGCATTGGTCTGAAACCAAAAAAGAAAGGAAATTCACATGAGCACCACAATCCCTATTCCACCCATGCTCTACCAAGGTTTACCAGCACACAGCTTTGACCTAGTAGAGTAGCTATCGTCTTAGAAAAAAAGATGCTATCTAGAACCTAAAAGGGTTCTTCTGCTGTCCACATAGGATAACCCTTTGAAGAACCCTTTTTGATTCCAGGTAGAACCATTTCCACAGAGGGTTCAAATTTGAACTCAAAAGGGTTGTACCTGGAACCGAAAAAGCGTTATACCTTGAACCAAAAAAGGTCTCCTATGGGGACAACTGAAGAACCCTTTTGGAACCATTTTTTCTAAGAGTGTATGTTTGTATTGTCCTGTAGGCGGGTTGCTTATGATTCAAACCTTCTCAAACTGCCTAATTCATACTCTTAGAGAACGTGCTTCCACAATAATGTGATTTGTACCACATACAAGTATTGGATTTTGATTGCATCATCTGTGGATCTGTTGGGGCGGTATGCAAATTGGAGTGGGTCTAGGGTTTCTGGAATAATGGTGGTGATGTGAGCCATGACTAGCATTTCAAAGCACTTAATGGCTACAGACATGAGTGCTACAGGTCTGTAGTCATTTAGGCAGGTCACCTTAGTGTTCTTGGGCACAGGGACTATGGTGGTCTGCTTGAAACATGTTGGTATTACAGTGTAGGGGTGCTTTACTGGTGATACTGTCTGTGATTTATTTAGAATTCAAGGCACACTTGATAGATCCCATCTGGTTTGCGCTTAGTGAGGAGAGTGATGGTGTTGCATCAGATGACCTGGCCTCCACAATCACCTGACCTCAACCCAATTGAGATGGTTTGGGATGAGTTGGACCGCAGAGTGAAGGAAAAGCAGCCAACTAGTGCTCAGCATATGTGGGAACTCCTTCAAGACTGTTGGGAAAGCATTCCTCATGAAGCTGGTTGAGAGAATGCCAAGAGGGTGCAAAGCTGTCATCAAGGCAAAGGGTAGCTACTATGAAGAATCTAAAATCTAAAATATATTTTGATTTGTTTAACACTTTTTTGGTTATTAGATGATTCCATCTGTGCTATTTCATAGTTTTGATGTCTTCACTAGTATTCTACAATGTAGAAAATAGTACAAATAAAGAAAAGCCCTTGAATGATGAGATGTGTCCAAACTTTTGACGGGTACTGTATAGTGTAGTTAATCCAGAGATTCTTACCTTTGCCTCGATTTGGCAGTACCATCCAGATCATCATAGTATTTATAGATCTTTAGGATAGCCACATTAGCAGCTAGTTAGCATTACATTTTTGGGTGATAAATACAAGGGAATATATTGATATATTTTTATTTTTTTATTTCACCTTTATTTAACCAGGTAGGCAAGTTGAGAACAAGTTCTCATTTACAATTGCGACCTGGCCAAGATAAAGCAAAGCAGTTCGACACATACAACAACACAGAGTTACACATGGAGTAAAACAAACATACAGTATATAATACAGTAGAAAAATGGAGTAAAACAAACATACAGTATATAATACAGTGGCAAAATAAGTCTACATACAATGTGAGAAAATGAGGTGGGATACGGGGGGGTAAACGCAAAAAAAAGGCCATGGTGGCGAAGTAAATACAATATAGCAAGTAAAACACTGGAATGGTAGATTTGCAGTGGAAGAATGTGCATAGTAGAAATAATGGGGTGCAAAGGAGCAAAATAAATAAATACAGTAGGGGAAGAGGTAGTTGTTTGGGCTAAATTATAGATGGGCTATGTACAGGTGCAGTAATCTGTGAGCTGCTCTGACATCTGGTGCTTAAAGCTAGTGAGGGAGATAAGTGTTTCCAGTTTCAGAGATTTTTGTAGTTCGTTCCAGTCATTGGCAGCAGAGAACTGGAAGGAGAGGCAGCCGAAGGAGGAATTGGCTTTGGGGGTGACCAGAGAGATATACCTGCTTGAGCGCGTGCTACAGGTGGGTGTTGCTATGGTGACCAGCGAGCTGAGATAAGGGGGGACTTTACCTAGCAGGGTCTTGTAGATGACCTGGAGCCAGTGGGTTTGGCGACGAGTATGAAGCGAGGGCCAGCCAACGAGAGCGTACAGGTCGCAGTGGTGGGTAGTATATGGGGCTTTGGTGACAAAACGGATGGCACTGTGATAGACTGCATCCAATTTATTGAGTAGGGTATTGGAGGCTATTTTGTAAATGACATCGCCGAAGTCGAGGATCGGTAGGATGGTCAGTTTTACGAGGGTATGTTTGGCAGCATGAGTGAAGGATCCTTTGTTGTGAAATAGGAAGCCAATTCTAGATTTAACTTTGGATTGGACATGTTTGATGTGAATCTGGAATGAGAGTTTACAGTCTAACCAGACACCTAGGTATTTGTATTTGTCCACATATTCTAAGTCAGAACCGTCCAGAGTAGTGATGCTGGATGGGCGGGCAGGTGCAGGCAGCGATCGGTTGAAGAGCATGCATTTAGTTTTACTTGTATTTAAGAGCAGTTGGAGGCCACGAAAGGAGAGTTGTATGGCATTGAAGCTCGTCTGGAGGGTTGTTAACACAGTGTCCAAAGAAGGGCCAGAAGTATACAGAATGGTGTCGTCTGCGTAGAGGTGGATCAGAGACTCACCAGCAGCGAGAGCGACATCATTGATGTATACAGAGAAGAGAGTCAGCCCAAGAATTGAACCCTGTGGCACCCCCATAGAGACCGCCAGAGGCCCGGACAACAGGCCCTCCGATTTGACACACTGAACTCTATCAGAGAAGTAGTTGGTGAACCAGGCGAGGCAATCATTTGAGAAACCAAGGCTATCGAGTCTGCTGATGAGGATGTGGTGATTGACAGAGTCGAAAGCCTTGGCCAGGTCCATGAATACAGCTGCACAGTATTGTTTCTTGTCCATGGCGGTTAAGATATCGTTTAGGACCTTGAGCGTGGCTGAGGTGCACCCATGACCAGCTCTGAAACCAGATTGCATAGCGGAGAATGTGCGGTGGGATTCAAAATGGTCGGTAATCTGTTTGTTGACTTGGCTTTCGAAGACCTTAGAAAGGCAGGGTAGGATAGATATAGGTCTGTAGCAGTTTGGGTCAAGAGTGTCCCCCCCTTTGAAGAGGGGGATGACCGCAGCTGCTTTCCAATCTTTGGGAATCTCAGACGACACGAAAGAGAGGTTGAACAGGCTAGTAATAGGGGTTGCAACAATTTCGGCTGATCATTTTAGAAAGAAAGGGTCCAGATTGTCTAGCCCGGCTGATTTGTAGTGGTCCAGATTTTGCAGCTCTTTCAGAACCTCAGCTGACTGGATTTGGGAGAAAGAGAAATGGGGAAGGCTTGAGCGAGTTGCTGTGGGGGGTGCACTGCTGTTGACCGGGGTAGGGGTAGCCAGGTGGAAAGCATGGCCAGCCGTAGAAAAATGCTTCTTGAAACTCTCAATTATAGTGGATTTATCAGTGGTGACAGAGTTTCCTATCCTCAGTGCAGTGGGCAGCTGGGAGGAGGTGTTCTTATTCTCCATGGATTTTACAGTGTCCCAGAACTTTTTTGAGTTTGTGTTGCAGGAAGCAAATTTCTGCTTGAAAAAGCTAGCCTTGGCTTTTCTAACTGCCTGTGTATATTGGTTTCTAACTTCCCTGAAAAGTTGCATATCACGGGGGCTGTTCAATGCTAATGCAGAACGCCATAGGATGTTTTTGTGTTAGTTAAGGGCAGTCAGGTCTGGAGAGAACCAAGGGCTATATCTGTTCCTGGTTCTACATTTCTTGAATGGGGCATGGTTATTTAAGATGGTGAGGAAGGCATTTAAAAAAAAATAACCAGGCATCCTCTACTGACGGGATGAGGTCAATATCCTTCCAGCATACCCGGGCCAGGTCGATTAGAAAGGCCTGCTCGCTGAAGTGTTTTAGGGAGCGTTTGACAGTGATGAGGGCTGGTCGTTTGACCGCAAAACCATTACGGATGCAGGCAATGAGGCAGTGATCGCTGAGATCTTGGTTGAAAACAGCAGAGGTGTATTTGGAGGGCAAGTTGGTTAGGATGATATCTATGAGGGTGCTCGTGTTTACGGATTTGGGGTTGTACCTGGTAGGTTCATTGATAATTTGTGTGAGATTGAGGGCATCAAGCATAGATTGTAGGATGGCCGTGGTGTTTAGCTTATCCCATAGACAAAGACATAGACATAGAGTGGCTGCTGCCAACATACAGACTCATCTCTTGCCACTTTAATAATTGTAATATATGGATTTAATAAAGGTATCACTATTCACTTTAAATAATGCCACTTTAATAATGTCTACATATCCTACATTACTCATCTCATATGTATATACTGTATTTTATACCCTCTACTGCATCTTGCCTATGCCGCACGGCCATCGCTCATCCATATATTTATATGTACATATACTTAATGATCCCTTCACATTTGTGTGTATAAGGTAGTCGTTGTGAATTTGTTAGATTACTTGTTAGACATTACTGCACTGTCGAAACTAGAAGCACAAGCATTTTGCTACATTCGCATTATCTGTTAACCATGTGTATGTGACCAATACAATTTGATTAAGTGTTTCTAAAATCCCCTTTTTTTTCTTCTTTAAGGGGTGGATCAGCTTAATATTGTGGAAAGATTGTTGCTTCCATCAATGTAATTGTCTGCCTCATTTCCAATCCACCATATATTTGTTGGGTAAATATATATATCCATATACATACACGTATGCATACATATACACATACAGTGGGGAGAACAAGTATTTGATACACTGCCGATTTTGCAGGTTTTCCTACTTACAAAGCATGTAGAGGTCTGTAATTTTTATCATAGGTACACTTCAACTGTGAGAGACGGAATCTAAAACAAAAATCCAGAAAATCACATTGTATGATTTTTAAATAATTAATTTGCATTTTATTGCATGACATAAGTATTTGATCACCTACCAACCAGTAAGAATTCCGGCTCTCACAGACCTGTTAGTTTTTCTTTAAGAAGCCCTCCTGTTCTCCACTCATTACCTGTATTAACTGCACCTGTTTGAACTCGTTACCTGTATAAAAGACACCTGTCCACACACTCAATCAAACAGATTCCAACCTCTCCACAATGGCCAAGACCAGAGAGCTGTGTAAGGACATCAGGGATAAAATTGTAGACCTGCACAAGGCTGGGATGGGCTACAGGACAATAGGCAAGCAGCTTGGTGAGAAGGAAACAACTGTTGGCGCAATTATTAGAAAATGGAAGAAGTTCAAGATGACGGTCAATCACCCTCGGTCTGGGGCTCCATGCAAGATTTCACCTCGTGGGGCATCAATGATCATGAGGAAGGTGAGGGATCAGCCCAGAACTACACGGCAGGACCTGGTAAATGACCTGAAGAGAGCTGGGACCACAGTCTCAAAGAAAACCATTAGTAACACACTACGCCGTCATGGATTAAAATCCTGCAGCGCACGCAAGGTCCCCCTGCTTAAGCCAGTGCATGTCCAGGCCTGTCTGAAGTTTGCCAATGACCATCTGGATGATCCAGAGGAGGAATGGGAGAAGGTCATGTGGTCTGATGAGACAAAAAATATAGCTTTTTGGTCTAAACTCCACTCGCCGTGTTTGGAGGAAGAAGAAGTATGAGTACAACCCCAAGAACACCATCCCAACCGTGAAGCATGGAGGTGGAAACATCATTCTTTGGGGATGCTTTTCTGCAAAGGGGACAGGACGACTGCACCGTATTGAGGGGAGGATGGATGGGGCCATGTATCGCGAGATCTTGGCCAACAACCTCCTTCCCTCAGTAAGAGCATTGAAGATGGGTCGTGGCTGGGTCTTCCAGCATGACAACGACACGAAGCACACAGCCATGGCAACTAAGGAGTGGCTCCGTAAGAAGCATCTCAAGGTCCTGGAGTGGCCTAGCCAGTCTCCAGACCTGAACCCAATAGAAAATCTTTGGAGGGAGCTGAAACTCCGTATTGCCCAGCGACAGCCCCGAAACCTGAAGGATCTGGAGAAGATCTGTAGGGAGGAGTGGGCCAAAATCCCTGCTGCAGTGTGTGCAAACCTAGTCAAGAACTACAGGAAACGTATGATCTCTGTAATTGCAAACAAAGGTTTCTGTACCAAATATTAAGTTCTGCTTTTCTGATGTATCAAATACTTATGTCATGCAATAAAATGCAAATTAATTACTTAAAAATCATACAATGTGATTTTCTGGATTTTTGTTTTAGATTCCGTCTCTCATAGTTGAAGTGTACCTATGATAAAAATTACAGACCTCTACACGCTTTGTAAGTAGGAAAACCTGCAAAATCGGCAGTGTATCAAATACTTGTTCTCCCCACTGTATATATACATACACATACCTATATAGATATACATACTTTTGAAAGAATATACCTTTATTATTCCCCGCAAACCCTACCACCCTTTCCCCAATTGGAGTAAACTAATAAACACTTAGGCTTCTACCTTCAGTTTATTCATCTTATACACATTTTACAGACACAATCTATTTTACAATAGCTCTCTCTTGTTTGTTTTTAGTCCTCCCTCTATTTCTGATGTCCATCCAGTTTGATTTCTATTTGTAACTGTGCTATTTCACAAAATTTCTGAACCTATATACATTTTACAGACCCCGTGTGTTTTACACTGGTTATCTTGTTATTAGTCCCACCCTTCAGCTCCATTCAACCCCTCCCATCTATCTCTCAACATTATCCATTTTGGATTTCTATTTGCCATATATTTTTCAACTGTGCTGTGATGCTTCACAAAAGTACTGAACCTTTCTAGTCTCATAGCTTCTACAGATTGTAAATTAAAAATAAACATTTTTGCTAAAATAATTCTTATATTATTGATTGACTATGGCTTTTCAAATCACCCAGTATTGCTATCTGCAGCTTTAGTTCTAGGCAAATGTTGCAATTCTTCAGCCATTCCTGGACCTGTGACCAAAAACGAGCTACATATGGGCAATACCAAAATAAATGATCTAATGACTCTGCCTCCTCACAGCAAAATCTGCAGCGCTGGGAAGATTGTATCCCCTATATATATAACATTCTATTGGTTGCAAGAATTTTGTATAGTAATTTAAATTGAAAAATTTGAAGTTTTGAATCCGGCGTTGTTTTGCGTATCAATTCATAAACCATGTGCCATGGAATGGGTACATCGAAAATCTCTTCCCAACTATTTTGCCATTTATATGGCACAGCTGTCAGTTTTTTGGTCCTTAAATTAAATTGGTATATGTTTTTATTCATCACACTTTTCTTTAACCATTTATGTTCTTTAATACAGGGCCGACATACAAGTTCCTTACTTTTTTCCCCTTCTTACTTGCCTCCTCCATTTTTGTGGTAATGCTGCAATTAGTTGGTTGTAATTTTGGGTGGAGCAGACATTTCCATATGTCTGTGTTAGCTGCATGTGTGACATAACTCCACCAGTCCTATTTACGATATCATTCACTAAAATTAGACATTTTTTAAACATTTCTTCGAAAAATACTTTAAAATAAAAAATCTATTAGTATATTTGAGTTTAACCACAATATTTGTTGTATTATTTGTTCTCTTTTCAGGTGGATTAAACTGAAATTGCAACCAACTTTCTAAGGCTTGTTTAAAACAACCGAAAGTGAGCAGGTGTAATCTGAATAAAGGGAAAAAGGCCCTTCTTGAACATAGGATGAGACATTCGTACCAATTTACTAGAGAACCAGTTTGGATTTAAGTATAACTTTTGGATGACTGATGCCTTTTGTGAGAGGTCGAATGCTTTAATATTTAATCATTTCTGCCCTCCGAATTCATATTCGTTATATAAATAGGCCCTATAAAAATCCCCTATTGGAAAAACAATTGGAACCATTTCCCTTTTTAACTGCTAGGTTTTATGACTCATACTGTGGTACTCTATTCATTTTCAGTCCTGTGGCCTTCACCAAGTCAGAGCCTAAGTGAATATGTTGTCATTAAAATGTCATTCTTTAAGACAATACATATTTCACCTTTTTTGGGCCTAGTTTTACCCTAATACAGTGGCCTGAAATTCATAGTTTACAGCCCACATCAGGCCTGAAAGTCACATTATTCTGGCTTTCAAAGTGATGTGTAATTTCTATTGGAAACCAGCCTGTGTGGGGACTTCCAACATTGGAACTTCTATTCACCCGCTTCCCAGGGTTGGGATGACTAGGATATGAGATTACCTTAAACATCTAAACTGAAACAACCACATCAGTTACGGGTTAAATAAGTCCAAGTAATGGATTGGAATAGTTAAAAAAAAAAATATTTTATTGATGTTTGAGTAGCAAAAGATTCATTAGTCAATGTACAATGTGCAAAAACATAGATATTGAAACAAACAATTTAAAAAAATCTCCCTGCAATAAAGCATGCTTGGCAATATGATAATGATAGGTGTGGTTTTGGTTCAATTCTGGTTAATAACACTAACACTGGGGTTCTTTTTCACCACTGAGTGTTAATTTACATCTTTAGAGAATTAATTTAACTCTTGAATCAACACTAGACATTTTACACTGAAAAATCTACACTAGTTAACACTAACCAATTTGCTATGTGCTGTGAAAGGGACACATCTGCAGGCTTCCATACATTTCAAGAACCTTTTAGAATTCTGAAGAACCGTAGATGCCACGTCAAGAACACCAAAGTTTTTTAAAAATAAGAAAGAAAAAAAGAACCCCAAATTTAACTCAAAGGTTCTTTATCAGGCAAGAGTTCTCGAATGAACCTTAAGAGCTGAGGACTAAATATTTAAGAACCTAAATTGTTTTCAGTGTAGAAAGCCCTGTCCATTTAGTTTTTGGGGGGATTTGAAACAAGATCCACAATGACCATGTTTTCCACTCAGTTTATTTTTGTGAAATAAGTGTTCCAAAAATGCATAGTTTCATATGATTTCACAGGTGGAAATCATGTGATTTTCCACATGTGATATCCTGTGTTTTTTCCGTAAGGGATATTGTATTAGTTCAACCTCACCCTCTCATTGGCTCATCAATCAAATCCTTTCAGATCTACACAACAGCCTCTGTTTGTCCATGGTTTTCTGGTCAATGGTAGCTGATTAACAGGTGGGAGGGGTTCCCTGGGCAATGATCAGTCCTGGATGCAGATGGCCCAATTGCCTTGCACATTCCCAAGGACCGAGCAGTCCAGGACAACATAGATCATTGTATTCCCAGACCTCATAGGGACACAGGACTCCATCCAGGTGATGGCGGCGCCGGTAGCGATCTCACTTCAAACACACACACACACACAGATTGGCATACTAAACAGACTACATTGGATCTGTTTTTGTGAATGTGAGACTAATGTAAGTGTGAACATCATCATGATGTGAGGTCTTGGAGTTGTGAATCCTCTTAGTTGTACAACTTTTCCCGGTATGACAACAAATTAGGCCCTTGCATGGCCATCCTCACGTCATGCAGGCTGAATGGGAATGGGTCTGTGAACCCCACCTTGAAAACTACCTCCTGGTTCACATTCGCTGGTCCACTCATCTGTTCAAATAGAGATAGTTGTCACGATCGTTATAATGAGTGGACCAAAGCGCAGCGTGATCTGGGTTCCACATCTTTTTATTTCTCGGTGAAACTCACAGCAAAACAAAAACAATAAATCTCAAAACGAAGCGTGAAGCTAACAATAGGGCTCACAGGCTACTATATATGGTCAAGATCCCACAATGGGGAAATGGCTGCCTAAATATGTTCCCCAGTCAGAGACAACGATAAACAGCTGCCTCTGATTGGGAACCATACCAGGCCAACATAGAAATATAATTACCTAGATGACCGACCCTAGTCACACCTCGACCTAACCAACATAGAGAATAAAAGGCTCTCTATGGTCAGGGAGTGACAATAGTCCTTTCACAACAATCTATAGTGATATAATAAATGATAATCTAGGGATTATCATCTCCCCTGCGTTGGCTGCGTAGATGTTTTTTGGAATGGCTGATTGATCAAAGGAGAGGAGATATGCAGCACTTTAGCAGCACAAATAAGGCTTTAATTGGGTACACTACTACATTAGCTCTTGGCACAAAAACAATATATTTCAGAACACTTTTACAGAACACTTGAAGGGATAGTTCACACAAATCACAAAATGACATATTGTTTTCCTTACCATATCAGCAGAATATGGACAATGTAAAATAACAATCCATGCTTTGGTTTTGTTTACATGGCCACTGTCACCAAATTACTGCTGACAGGCTAAGGAAACGTTTGTGTAAACTATCCCTTTAAGGGAATAAAGAAATACATCCTAATAAAGAGGACTAATGGAAATTCCAGACCCACCGAAAAGGCCAGCTCTAGGGCTTCCAGGTTCACTATCTGCATGGCCGTCATGTCCTGGTTGTTGTCCATGCTCTTGGCCGTCACCACGAAGCGCAGATTGGACTGGCAACCCAGCTGGGGCATGTAATCCTGGGCAAGCACACCCACCTGTACTCTCAACGCTTTTGGACACAGGCAGACATAGTTTTGACAATGAAACATGAACCAGACAAATGCAATCAACAATAGGAGTGTATGTTTGGCAGCACTGAACTTTTATAATAATTCACTTATAATTGATATTTTGATTATTTGGGATTCACCGTTGCTTACCATTTGGTACCAGGTTGTTACCTGAAAAGTCTTTTGAAGTACGAACTAGAGAGTATCCCCATCGTTACCTTACAACAATACAATACATATACACATACTGTACCTGCTGAAACAGGACAGTACTATAAAGCTGTAAAATAACTAAAGTAAAGCATTTTCTATAAGCTGTTGAGTATTTTATTTCAGAGTGGTTTGAAAGCTTTGCAGGACTATCGTACAAAGTTGTGATACATGGAGACATTCTCAAGCCTACAAAGACATACACGTATGTAAAGGGTCACCCCGGTTTCCACTCACTCTCCATGGGGTTCAGAGTGACGTCAAAAGTTTCCTGCTTGAACTGAGCCCTTTGGATGTTGGTGTAGTAGATGGTGGAGCCGACCAGGAAGCCATGGATGGTGCGTGTGTCTCCACTCAGGTTCCTGAAGACCACAGCCATATGGAAGTTCTGGCCAATCTTCACACGCTCCTGCGGGATCTCCAGCGTCATCTCCACGTTAGCCTCTGGGATCTCCTGCTCGTCGTCGTATTGCATATGCATCTTGTAGGTTCTCTCGGCTTTCTTAATGGTCTCTTCATCTTTACTGGTTCCTGTGCGTGTGTGGGTAGTTGGAGGGGAATAGAGTTAACATGGGACTGGTGGCCTCTGGTGGTCTAGTAATCTAAACCGCTCTCTTCGGAATACATATATCGCTGCAGCAAGGGTTTGAATCCGGCCCACTGCTATTTTAGAAACTCTTCTATGTTTTCTCTCTCTCTATCAAATACGATAGACAGAAAAATATGAGAGGAGTGGGACTGCCACACTCCTTAAAAAAGCAACCATGTGTCACATCCTGACCATAGAAAGCCTTTATTTTCTATGGTAGAGTAGGTCAGGGCGTGACTAGGGGGGTTAGTCTAGTTTATATTTTCTTTGTGGGGTTCTAGGTTGTTTTTTCTATGTTAGGGTTTTGGTATGATTCCCAATTAGAGGCAGCTGGCTATCGTTGTCTCTAATTGGGGATCATACTTAAGTTGCATTTCCCACCTGTGGGTTATGGGATATTGTTTAGGTTTAGTTGCCTGTTAGCACGGCATTGTCGTCACGGTTCGTTTATTCTTTATTTGTTTTGTCTTTGCTTAAGTTTCACTTTATTCATTAATATTATGTGGAACTCAAAGTACGCTGCGCCTTGGTCCGACATTTATTATTACGAACAACGTGACACCATGGGACTGATATGAAACTCATTGGCTATTTAATTTCACCTATTGGAAAAATATATATACAGTATGTTACTGTATCGATACAGCAGTAATTCAAAAGCAATTTCAAAAACAGTAATAGCGAAGTAATTTCTATACTTCATTCTTGTTGCATTTGTCACGTTCCTGACCTATTTTTATGTTATTTTGATTATGTTTAGTTGGTCAGGGCGTGAGTTGGGGTGGGCATTGTATGTTGTGTGTGTTTTGGTTAGTCCATGGGTGTTGTATGTGTATGGGATAGAGTTTTGTTAGGTTGTCTAGTTATGTCTATGGCTGCCTAGATTGGGTCTCAATCAGAGACAGCTGTCATTCATTTGTCTCTGATTGGGAGCCATATTTAAGGTAGCCATAGGCAGTAGGCTTTTGTGGGTAGTTGTCTTGTTTAACGTTTGTTGCTTGTCTGTGCACTTGCGTTATTTAGCTTCACGATCATTTGTTGTTTTGTTTGTTTGTTTGTATAGTGTTTTCGTTTCATGTTCATCTTCGTTCATTTAATTAAAAGAAGATGGCTTATTTTCCTCATGCTGCGTTTTGGTCCGAATCTCTTCCACACGATCGTGACAGAACTACCCACCACAACAGGACCAAGCGGATTGAGGAAGGAGAAAAGGAACTAAAACAATGGAGAGAAGAGGAATGGAGTTGGGAGCAAATTTTCAATGGAGAAGGACCCTGGGCTAAGGTTGGTGTGAATCGCCGCTTGCGGGAGGAGAAGAAGGCAGCCACAGCCCAGGAGCGCTGGTATGAGGAGGCAGCACGTAGGAGAGGCTGGAAGCCCGAGAGGCTCACCCAAAAATTTCTTGGGGGGGGGATAAAGGGGAGTGTGGCGAAGCCGGGTTGGATACCTGAGCCAACTCCCCGGGCTTGCCGTGGAGTGAGAGGGCGTCGTACTGGTCAGACACCGTGTTATGCGGTAAAGCGCACGGTGTCCCCAGTACGCGTGCTTAGCCCAGTGCGGGCTATTCCACCTTGCCGCACTGGGAGGGCTAGGTTGGGCATCGAGCCGGATGCCATGAAGCCGGCCCAACGTATCTGGCCTCCAGTACGTCTTCTCGGGCCGGTGTACATGGCACCAGCCTTACAGGTGGTGTCTCCGGTTCGCCTGCATAGCCCAGTGCGGGCTATTCCACCTCGCCGCACTGGCAGGGCTACGGGGACCATTCAACCTGGTAAGGTTGGGGAGGCTCGGTGCTCAAGAGCACGTGTCCTCCTTCACGGTCCGGTATATCCGGCGCCACCTTCCCACCCCAGCTCAGTACCACCAGTGCCTACACCACGCACCAGGCTTCCAGTGCATCTCCAGAGCCCTGTTCCTCCTCCACGCACTCTCCCTATGGTGCGTGTCTCCAGCCCAGTGCCTCCAGTTCCGGCACCACGCACCAAGCCTCCTGTGCGTCTCCAGAGCCCTGTACGCACTGTTCCTTCTCCCCGCACTCGCCCTGAGGTGCGTGCCCTCAGCCCGGTACCTCCAGTTCCGGTACCACGCACCAGGCCTAGAGTGCGCCACGAGAGTCCAGTGTGCCCTGTTGTTGTTCCCCGCACTAGCCTGAAGGTGCGTGTCCTTAGCCCGGTACCTCCAGTTCCGGTACCACGCACCAGGCCTACAGTGCGTCTCAGCCGGCCAGAGTCTGCCGTCTGCCCAGCGGCGCCTGAACTGCCCGTCTGCCCAGCGGCGCCTGAACTGCCCGTCTGCCCAGCGGCGCCTGAACTGCCCGTCTGCCCAGCGGCGCCTGAACTGCCCGTCTGCCCAGCGGCGTCTGAACTGCCCGTCTGCCATACGCCGTCTGAACTGTCCGTCTGCCATGAGCCTGCAAAGCCGCCCGTCTGCCATGAGCCTGCAAAGCCGCCCGTCTGCCATGAGCCTACAGAGCCGTCCGCCAGACAGGAGCCGCTAGAGCCGTCCGCCAGACAGGAGCCGCTAGAGCCGTCCGCCAGACAGGAGCCGCTAGAGCCTTCCGCCAGACCGGATCAGCCAGAGCCTTCCGCCAGACCGGATCAGCCAGAGCCTTCCGCCAGACCGGATCAGCCAGAGCCTTCCGCCAGACCGGATCAGCCAGAGCCTTCCGCCAGACCGGATCAGCCAGAGCCTTCCGCCAGACCGGATCAGCCAGAGCCTTCCGCCAGACCGGATCAGCCAGAGCCTTCCGCCAGCCATGACCAGCCAGAGCTTTCAGCCAGCCATGACCAGCCAGAGCCGTCAGCCAGCCATGACCAGCCAGAGCCAGCCAGCCAGGATCCGCCAGCCAGTCCGGAGCTGCCGTCCCTCAGCCCGGAGCTGCCGTCCCTCAGCCCGGAGCTGCCGTCCCTCAGCCCGGAGCTGTCGTCCCTCATCCCGGTGTTGCCCCTTATCCCGGTGCTGCCCCTTATCCCGATGCTGCCCCTTCAGTTAGGTGGGTTTAGTTGGAGGGGGGTCATTGGGGGGGGGGGATACGGAAGCGGGGAGTGACTATGGTGGTGTGGGGACAGCGTCCAGAGCCGGAGCCACCACCGTGGACAGATGCCCACCCAGACCCTCCCCTAGACTTTTGGTGGTGCGTTCGGAGTACGCACCTTGAGGGGGGGGGTTATGTCACGTTCCTGACCTATTTTTATGTTATTTTGATTATGTTTAGTTGGTCAGGGCGTGAGTTGGGGTGGGCATTGTATGTTGTGTGTGTTTTGGTTAGTCCATGGGTGTTGTATGTGTATGGGATAGAGTATTGTTAGGTTGTCTAGTTATGTCTATGGCTGCCTAGATTGGGTCTCAATCAGAGACAGCTGTCATTCATTTGTCTCTGATTGGGAGCCATATTTAAGGTAGCCATAGGCAGTAGGCTTTTGTGGGTAGTTGTCTTGTTTAACGTTTGTTGCTTGTCTGTGCACTTGCGTTATTTAGCTTCACGATCATTTGTTGTTTTGTTTGTTTGTATAGTGTTTTCGTTTCATGTTCATCTTCGTTCATTTAATTAAAAGAAGATGGCTTATTTTCCTCATGCTGCGTTTTGGTCCGAATCTCTTCCACACGATCGTGACAGCATTAGTTTCATGAGAATTTTCAAACTGCCAATAACACATTTTTATGAAAATGTAACTTTAAACGTGCAGTTGGTTGCACCCTTGCCAGTCTCATCCATTGTCCAGGTGCCACATACCTTCTGAGTATTTCTAATCTGTGTAATGTCCATTGGCTCATAATTGTTTCCACCAACGGACTTCGTCACTACTTTCTTGCCGACATGGGTTGTGTCCACGCTTAGTAACTCGGTTCTCCCAGTTCGTGTATCTAGCTTGTGGTTGCAAACATTGCTAATCACCTGAAGTTAAAAAAAATCCTGAATATTGTGATTGATTCTAAATAAATAAAATGTACTGCGAGTGTGCATCATATCAAGTTATAAAGTGTAAGTATGCATAGACGATGAAGGCATTACGGTGTAACAGTGTTACTGGTCAATCTCAAAGAAAACATATTGTTTTACCTCAGCAAACAAAAACGGGGCATCAAATTGATAGCCGAGCATTCCTTCCTTGATGGCTTTGACAGAGCAAGGTCCACAGCGGTAATATCCTGCAACAACAATGTCAACAACCCATGTAAAGCAAACAGCGGGAGGCAGGGCTTTCTCCTATAGATCTCCATTTTTATGGAACAGTCTGCCTACCCATGTGAGAGACGCAGACTCGGTCTCAACCTTTAAGTCTTTACTGAAGACTTATCTCTTCAGTAGGTCATATGATTGAGTGTAGCCTGGCCCAGGAGTGTGAAGGTGAACGGAAAGGCTCTGGAGCAACGAACCGCCCTTGCTGTCTCTGCCAGGCCGGTTCCCCTCTCTCCACTGGGATTCTCTGCCTCTAACCCTGTTACAGGGGCTGAGTCACTGGCTTGCTGGTGCTCTTTCATGCCGTCCCTAGGAGGGGTGCGTCACTTGAGTGGGTTGAGTTACTGACGTGATCTTCCTGTCTGGGTTGGCGCCCCCCCTTGGTTTGTGCTGTGGTGGAGACCTTTGTGGGCTATACTCGGCCTTGTCTCAGGATTGTAAGTTGGTGGTTGAGGATTTCCCTCTAGTGGTGCGGGGGCTGTGCTTTGGCAAAGTGGGTGGGGTTATATCCTTCCTATTTGGCCCTGTCCGGGGGTTTCTTCGGATGGGGCCACAGTGTCTCCTGACCGCTCCTGTCTCAGCCTCCAGTATTTATGCTGCAGTAGTTTGTGTCGGGGGGCTAGGGTCAGTTGGTTACCTGGAGTACTTCTCCTGTCTTATCCAGTGTCCTGTGTGAATTTAAGTATGCTCTCTCTAATTCTCTCGTTCTCTCTTTCTCTCTGAGAACCTGAGCCCTAGGACCATACGTCAGGACTACCGGGCATGATGACACCTTGCTGTCCCCAGTCCGCCTGGCCTTGCTGCTATTCCAGTTTCAACTGTTCTGCCTGTGGTTACGGAACCCCTACCTGTCCCAGACCTGCTGTTTTCAACTCTTAATGATCGGCTATGAAAAGCCAACTGAGATTTATTCCTGATTATTATTTGACCATGCTTGTCATTTATGAACATTTTGAAAATCTTGGCTCTCTCTAATTTTCTCCTTCTCTCTTTCTTTCTCTCGGAGGACCTGAGCCCTAGGACCATACGTCGGGACTACCGGCCGTGGTGACTCCTTGCTGTCCCCAGTCCGCCTGGCCTTGCTGCTATTCCAGTTTCAACTGTTCTGCCTGCGGTTATGGAACCCCTACCTGTCCCAGACCTGCTGTTTTCAACTCTTAATGATCGGCTATGAAAAGCCAACTGAGATTTATTCCTGATTATTATTTGACCATGCTTGTCATTTATGGAAATTTTGAAAATCTTGGCTCTCTCTAATTTTCTCCTTCTCTCTTTCTTTCTCTCGGAGGACCTGGGCCCTAGGACCATGCGTCGGGACTGCCGCCCGTGGTGACTCCTTGCTGTCCCCAGTCCGCCTGGCCTTGCTGCTATTCCAGTTTCAGCTGTTCTGCCTGCGGTTATGGAACCGCCACCTGTCCCAGACCTGTTGTTTTTCAACTCTTGATGATCGGCTATGAAAAGCCAACTGAAAATTATTCATGATTATTATTTGACCATGCTTGTCACTTATGAACATTTTTGAACATCTTGGCATAGTTCTGTTATAATCTCCACCCGGCACAGCCAGAAGAGGACTGGCCACCCCTCATAGCCTGGTTCCTCTCTAGGTTTCTTCCTAGGTTTTGGCCTTTCTAGGGAGTTTTTCCTAGCCACCGTGCTTCTACACCTGCATTACTAGCTGTTTGGGGTTTTAGGCTGGGTGTCTGTACAGCACTTCGAGATATTAGCTGATGTACGAAGGGCTATATAAAATAAAATTGATTGATTGATGTATGACACTGTCTGGTTGACGTTTTAACCGGATAGTTTGCTTTTTAATGTTAGCTTATTTTAAACTTCCCTAGGGTGCTGTTTCATCCAAACCATTTTGATATTTGTTAGCTGATTATTTAGCCTTGTCTACAATATATTGGCTGGCATTTTTGAAAAATATAGCAATGCTATTGGAAACGGATTGCATTAGTTATCAGGCCATTGCTACATTCTCCAAAAATGCTAGCAAGGAGATTCTGGACGTTGTTAAATAAGCTAACAAACATTTTCAAGGTACAATCATTGCTTTTCAGAGCCATTTTCTTCATTTTAAGAAACGGCAGTACAGTTACGGTCAAATATATTGCCACCCTTGCACTTTTATAAATAATTCTCCATTTCCTCTAAAATAAATTGAGATTTATGGAAGCAAAATTACAAAATTATGTTAAGATACTGTTTTTGTACCAAATGGTTGTTAACACGTTCCAAAACTTCTCATGTTGCTGGTATACTGGTTGGCAAATGGACAAGACATAATAGGAGTTGTGGTAGGGCTCAGGTGAGACATTGAAATTGGGACATTGTCATGGGCCATCCACTTTGAACTGTGAAGCTATCTGAAGAAGAAAATTAAGAAATGCCAGAAGATTGAGTGCCGGGAAAGGGAGGAGGTTGGTCAACTGTGCCCATAATTGATTTAGACTTGTCTGAAATTGTTATTTGGGGTTTCAGGTTGATTGAGGAGGTCTACACACTGCTAAATGTATAGTAATTTAGGCTAAGAATGCATTGAGATACTGATCTGTATTATAACCCTGATGAGAAAGTTAATGCTAGAATGATAAGGTGAAATATTGTATGTTAATATGAATGTACATTCTGCCAGTGTTGATGTGTGTTAAGTTTTGAGTGATAGAACCCATGTGAATCATTGAGCAACGTCACAGATCCCTCCGGAACTTTCATTACGCACACCTGGCCTCTATTGCCAGTGATTAGTAATTGTATAAGTGTGTCCTTGGTTTACCAGTGTCCTGTCGATTATTGTTACAATGTCCGTTGGTTCGTGTGAGTACCTGTGCTGTGTGTTTTGGCTTTCGTGCCATTGTGGATTGCGCAGATGATTACGGGTCTCGTCCCGTGTGTTAATCATTGTGCGCTTGTGTTATTTATTCGAGGTACTCCTCGCTCTTTTGTTTGGGTTTCTATCCTGTGTTTTGTATAGTGTTTGTTTGGTCTTCGTCCCCGTGCCTTTACACGGCATGCCGTAATTTGGGTAAAGAAATAAAAAGCCCTATTACGCATTCCTGCGTCTGTCTCCCGACCCATTTATACAAGCTTGACAAGCAATGTCATTCTGGATTTTTCTGGTTGGATAATTAATTGGGTTTTTAAACTGACCTATTCCCTGTTCCTGACTACATATCTGATGAAGAGGACCCCAATTCTGAGCATAAGGACACAAATGTGGAGCTCATTTTCCACATTGTGTGTACAAAGTGCCCAGAGAGGGGTCTCTGTCACTGGTGTAGGAAGGGTTCATAACTGTTTGGACATTTTCATCATGCTGACCCCTACCTTTGTGCATGGTGCCAGCCTAATGACTGTCCTATCTGCCGTAATGAAGCTTGTGTGTGATGTTAATTTGATGGGTTTCATTATGTTCCAAATTGACTGTTTTGATAAAGAAGGTATTAAGGTCAGCAACCGAGAGGAAGGTTGTTTACCATGGATGAAATGTCAGGCACCAGAGGGATGTATTTTATTAGTTTAAAATACTAATAAAATCTTGAATTTTTATAGAATAAACTGACTTTCTTGAGGGGGGATTATGGTAGCAAAATTACAAGATTATGTTATGATACTGTTTTTGTACCGAATGGTTGTTTTTATGCAGTAGAGTAGGGTTCTTAGAACTCTTTCTCTCTTCATTCTGATTGAACTGAGAGGAGTCTTTTGAAGCTTGGGCTGGAAACTGTTTAAGAGCTGGCTTTGTGATAAAAAAACAAACAGCCACATTCATTCTATGATTAGTGGTGCATTTATTGTTGGCTGACCTAATAGCTTAAAGTTGTTAATCTAACTGCACTGTTCAATTTACAGTAGCTATTGCAGTGAAATAATACCATCCTATTGTTTGAGGAGATTGTTTGACTTCTGACTCACTGGGAATGTGATGAAAGAAATAAAAGCCTAAATAAATCATTCTCTCTACTATTATTCTGACATTTCACATTCTTAAAATAAAGTGGTGATCCTAACTGACCAAAGACAGGGAATTTTCACTAGGATTTTCCGACTTCAACTATGCATTTTAAATTCTGTGGCCTTCACCAAGTGAGTTCCTAGTTGAATGTCATCACAAAAATGTAATTTAGGAAAATTAATTAAGTCTCAAAAGGCCTTGTTTTGAGGTCTAGTGTAATCCTAACACAGTAGATCGAGAATAATGGTTTACAGGCCACATTCAACCTACAATGCAGAACTACAGTAACTTCCTGTAATCTCCAGATTTTCCAGACATACTGGTTGAAGGATAACAGATTTCCTGATAACTCCCTCCCATTTCAAGGTATTTTACAAGGGAGATTTCTAGAAAACCTGGACGTTTTGGGAAAACTGCCAGAATTTTGCTACCCTAAAAGCAAGCAATTTCCAGAGTGATGTGTACATTCTAATGGAATCTACCTAGCGTTAGTATAGCCAACAATTTTTATTTTTATTCATTCAGAATGACTACCAGTGGTGAACCCATTGTGTGGAGACTATCTAACCAATTCAAACTGGAAGAGCTATTTCAGTACCGGGTACAAAAAAATAGTACTAACTGATTGGATTAGTTTAGAATATGTATGTTATATATCATTGTGTAGCGTGAGATTAATCAATCAATGTACAGTACGCGCAAAACCACACATAAAAAAAACCATATAATCTACCTGTAGTAGAGCATGCTGGGAAATATGATAATGATGTCCGTGGTTTTGGTTCAAAGTGATATGTATGAGTTCCAGGCCCCTGGCGCTCAATATGGCGACATGAGAGGATGTAACATCTCTAGCTGAGGAACAATTTTAGGGTTTTCACACAAAGTTTATAGTTTTAGACTGCAGTTGCAATTTGTTTGTTTTTTCACACAAAAATGATATCTAACCATACAATGTAGCTATTTTGAATAATTTTGTGATTAATCAAACCATTGAAATATATTTTTGACGATCGAAAAGTTTCAGCGTGTGTAGTTAAGTTAGCCTGCTAACGTCTTCATAGCTAGTAGCATGGAATCAGGACATGAACAAACTGTTGCTGAGAGAATGGATGTTGAATCTTCCAAGGAGAAAAGAGGCATTGTTGAAACTCACTCATATGCTTGCAGTGTAAAAAAAGGGGGTGAATGCGATTCAAACCATCAATGAGCCAGCTACAGGACAACATCGTCCGCATCCTCATTGTTACGGAGTCTAGTTGATAGGTAATCGACTAGTTGGACTGTTCCCCAGACTCCACGCGTAGGGACTTGTACAATGCTTAACAAGGCTATTGAACTTAACATTGGTGTCTGTCTTTATTCCTTAATCCGACATATCTTACAGAAACATGGTATCAGAAGTGGCTCGGAAAACACACGTTTGTTATTTTTGTAGCTAAGTACAGTATAGGCGCAGTTACGTTCCATATGCGAACACACGCCGTTTCCTACTCACAACACTGATCAACTCGTTGTTAGCTGGCTAGCTAGCATCACTACCTACTTCCATGACTGAAGGCAAAGAAATCTCCTATTCCATTGCTATGGTAGCGAACATTCCGCCACCAAATCACATGGTTCTCACAGGGGACTGGAATACTAATTGGGACAACTTCAGGGATGAATTCGAGGACTATGCGCTGGCGACCGGTCTACATGAGAAACCCAACGAGGTACAAGCGGCAACTCTGAGGAGTTTAATGGGCAGTGAATGCAGGCATATCTACCGGCACAATCTCACCCTCACGGCACGACAACAGTGTGATGCAAAGGCTATATTGGATGCATTGGAGAATTACTTCAAACCCGCCAGAAACGTCATTTTCGAGCGGTTCGTTTTCGGAAGCTGCAAACAGGAAGAGGGTGAGTCAGTACACAACTTTGTAACCCGTTTGAGAGAGAAATCCGCCACTTGTGAATACGGGGGATTGAAAGATGAACTGATTCGTGACAAAATAGTACTGGGAATTGCAAATGAGAATACGCGCCGGCGTCTACTGAGAGAGAGAGGCTTAACATTAGTAACTGCCATCGAAATGTGCCGCACTGCTGAAGTCACTGACATGAGAATGAGAGCAATGGAAACGGAAACCCCACGCTCCGACGTTTATACTGTTCACGCTGTTGCTAGGCAGACATTCAGACAAAACCAATCGAGGCAGAGTAATTCACCACGAACGGTGAACACAGAGAGCCCCGTAGCGTGTAAATACTGTGGGAATACACACACACGTGGCAAAGAGCACTGCCCTGCCTACGGAAAACCATGCAGAGCTTGTGGAACTAATAATCACTTTGCAAAAGTGTGTCTCAAAAGCAAAAGAAGGGTGAGTGAGGGCAAGATTCACTGTGTTGATGATGTTACTCAATGTTCAGAGCTGAACAGTGAAAGTGACATTTACATGCATGAATCCATTGGGGCTGTACACTCAAGAGGGAAGAAATGGTTTGTGACACTACGATTACACAACAAGCAACAACAATGTCAACTGGATTCGGGTGCTACATGCAACGTAATGAGCTACAAAGACAAAATCAATCTGGCACCTGACACACATCTATTGCCCAGCGATACTAGACTAAAGCTGTACTCAGGAGAACTAATGAGCTCTATGGGCACCTTTGAGACCGAATGTGTTATTCGGGGACGCAAACACAAGCTGGAGTTTGAGATTGTGAAAACCAGTCAAAATCCTCTCCTCTCAGGCTCTACATGCGAACGCCTGGGACTGATGCAGTTCACTGTACCAAATGACCTGCACATTGTGGATCATGTCCAGCATGGACCCCTGTCCAAAGAACAACTACTCAGCAGATATGACGATGTATTCAACATGCCCGTTGAATCAGTGCCTGGGGAGGTACACTTTGAAGTGGATGAGAGCATTACTCCAGTCCAGTGTGCTCCTCGCAATGTGCCCATTGCAATGAAAGTGGCTGTGAAGGCCCAGCTGGACAAGTATGAGGCCGATGGCCACATGACATCTGTGACTGAACCAACTGACTGGATCAGCAATATGGTCATAGTGAAAAAACCAGAGAAGCTGAGGGTCTGCATCGACCCAAAGCATCTGAACCAAGCACTGAAACGATCCCACTACATCATGCCGACACTAGAGGATGTCCTCTATAAGCTTCCCAAGGCCAGGATTTTCACCTTGGTGGATGCCCGAGATGCATTCCTTCAATGCAAGCTGGACGAAGAAAGCAGCTTCATGACTACCTTCTGGACCCCCTGGGGTCGGAAACGCTGGCTCAAGCTCCCGTTTGGTGTCTCAGTGGCGCCTGAGGTATACCAACGCAAGCAGCACGAGTTACTGGCTGGGCTCAAGGGCATTGAACCCATCGCCGATGATATCCTGATCGTAGGCTGTGGTGAAACAGACGAAGAAGCAGAACGCGACCACGATGTGAAGCTCCTGGCACTGATGGAGCGCTGCCGATCAGTTAAGCTTCGTCTTAGCCTGAAGAAGCTGCAGTTCAAGGTGAAAGACGTCCACTTCCATGGCCACATTCTCTCGGCAAAAGGCCTGAAGCCGGACCCAGACAAGGTCCAAGCGATCCTCGACATGCCAAACCCGTCGGATGCAAAAGGAGTACAGCGTCTCATCGGCTTTGCAAACTATCTTGCAAAGTTCATGCCACACCTATCAGCAGTCTGTGAGCCTCTGCGCCGGTTGCTGGACAAAGACACACCATGGCACTGGCTACCCAAGCACGAGGCCGCAGTGCAGGAGATGAAATCTCTGGCTTCATCCATGCCAGTGTTGCGCTACTACGACGTCACGAAGCCTGTCACAATCCAGAGCGACTCTAGCCAAAGGGGACTTGGATGCTGCCTTATGCAGGAAGGCCAGCCCGTTGCGTTTGCCTCGAGAGCGCTCACCCCCACCGAACAAAACTATGCACAAATTGAGAAAGAGTGCCTCAGCATCGTCTTCTCCTGCCAGCGATTCCATCACTACTTATATGGTCGAGAGCTGGTCACCGCTGAAACTGACCACAAACCACTCATTGCCATATTCAGTAAACCTCTCCTCAACGCGCCCAAGAGGCTTCAAAGTATGCTCCTGACTCTGCAAAACTACAGCCTGAAGGTCATTTACAAGCCAGGACCTGAGATGTACATCAGCGACACACTGAGCAGGGCAACAGCACAATGTACAGGTAGAGGCACTGCCTATCAGCGGCAGGCCATCTGTTCGCTACAGCAGGAACAACAAGATGTTCAACAGATCAATCAGGCAGACTACTTAAACGTCACAGATCACCGCCTAGCCCAGATCAGGCAACATACTGACAAGGACGAACACCTACAGTCACTGAAGTCCATGGCTCTCGCAGGTTGGCCATATCTGAAAGAGGAGACACCTTTCACAGTGAGAGAATACTGGACCTTTCGAGATGAGATCAGTGTGCAAAATGGCGTCTTGTTCAGAGGTCAGAAGGTCATTATTCCCAAATCACTACGTCCAGAGATGCTTACCCGCATACACTCCAGTCACGTTGGAGGTGACGCATGCTACCGTCAGGCTCGTGAAACATTATACTGGCCAAACATGCAAGCAGAAATTAAAGACTTTGTCAGCAACTGTACCACATGCAACGAGTACGCTCATGAACAGCAAAAGGAAACCATGATGTCACACGAACTGCCCACAAGGGCCTGGCAAATCATCAGCATGGACTTATTCAGCCACAGACAAAAGGACTATCTTCTCCTCGTTGATCATTACTCTGACTTTTGGGAAATTGAACTGCTCCCTGACTTGTCTGCAGAGACGGTCATAAAGAGCTGCAAGGCGCAGTTTGCAAGGCAAGGTCAGCCTGACAAGGTAATCACGGACAATGGCCCACAATTCACTGCACAGTTCAAGCGTTTCGCCTCAGAATGGGAGTTTGACCACGTGACCTCCTCTCCAAGACACCCAAAAGCAAATGGCAAGGCAGAATCAGCTGTCAAGATTGCAAAAAACCTGTTAAGCAGGGCCTTGCGCGACAGCAACGACCCATGGAAAGCGATCTTACAGTGGAGGAACACACCCACCGAAAACATGGACAGCAGCCCAGCACAACGCCTTCTGTCCAGACGTCTGAAGACTACTATCCCCGTAGCTAACAAGCTACTTGAGCCCTGCGTCATGGTTGGCGTCACGGACAAACTGCGTCACAGAAAGCAGCTCGCTAAGTGCTTCTACGACCGGACTGCTCGAGACCTACCAGAGCTGGAGGTGGGTGAAACTATAAGGATGAAACCGCTGCCGGGAGACCACACAGGACTTTGGAGGCTGGGCACATGCCTACAGAGAGTTGCACCACGTTCTTACCTGGTGGATGTTGGTGGCTCCCTCTATCGTCGCAATCGGGTGGATCTGCGCGTAGCAGAGCAGACAAACCAGAACATGCCATACACTCACCTAGATGAGCTGGATCACAGTCCAGGCCTAAGGGTAAGGGGTGCAGAATTGAGACATGAGCCAACTGAAGGTGAAGCTTCTACCCCACCAAACTCTCCAGCTCGTGGCCCTAATCCTACCCCTGTCAGAGCCAATACTTACTCACGGGTGGGTCGGCTGTGCAAGCCACCGGACAGGCTTACTCTGTAAGCAAGAGACTTAACTTGTTGTCTGTTAATTAAAAAAATATTAAAAAATGTAACAAAATATTAAAAAAGGAAGATGACAGCTGAAGTAAAAAGAAAATGTCATGCTTTTCAATTGTTATGACTTGACTGTTAAGAACTCAATGTTATGCCGTTATGTTTGCACTTTCTATTGAAAAGGATGATGTTACGGAGTCTAGTTGATAGGTAATCGACTAGTTGGACTGTTCCCCAGACTCCACGCGTAGGGACTTGTACAATGCTTAACAAGGCTATTGAACTTAACATTGGTGTCTGTCTTTATTCCTTAATCCGACATATCTTACAGAAACACTCATGTCTAAAATCAAAGAGAGAGCAGATGACATCATGAATTTGGTGAAAAAGAACACGATCAGTATCGTTAACCTGAAGAAATCGATTGATTTCAATGCTGAGGAAGTAAAAACTCTGAAGCAGCAGAACGCAACATTGAAAATTCAGATTGCAAAGCAGGAGAAGAAACTCACTGAAATGGAGTCAAAGGTAAACGAGAATGACCGGTATAGTCAGAGATGGAATCTTTGAATTTATGGAATAGCAGAAAAATCTGACGAGAACATCAAAGCAAGAGTGAAGGACATTTGCAGGGCAATAGTCCCGGAGGAGGAGCGAAATGTTGTTGCAGGTTCTCTGGATGTAGTGCACTGCCTGGGTAGGCTGAGAGATGGGGAAAACAACCAGCCACCACGACCAGTGATCATGAGATTCATCTCCAGGACAGCAAGGGATATGACATGGAAAAGTGCAAAAAATTACTATTTGAAGAAGAACAACCTGAGGTTCAAGGAGGATCTGATAGCATTTGACAGAGAAGCTCGGAATCGTCTGTGGCCGATGATTGAGAGAGCAAGGAAGGAAGGGAAAAGTGCATACTTTGCGGGAGCCAAGGCTTTTGGTAATGGAAGGGAAATTCACGCTGACGCCTAGTTTGTTGACTGCTCGACTTATCAAGTGAGTTGTGCAGGACTGAGTTTTATTTGCATCTGATTTCTTGAGGAATGAGCATTGTTTGTGTGAGCCAAACTTTTTTTATACATATATATTTTTTTATGTCAGGGAAATTCACACTGACACTTAATGTTAGCTTGATGGCTATTCGTTTTTACCAATCTATGGTACAATGTAATTTGCAATTGTATAGAAAAATATATATATATATATATAATTTAGGTCAACCACTTGTGTGGTGCAAAGGACTGTTTTTATTTGCAAATAGTAAGAACTTTTCTTTTTATGAGAACCCGATTCATGTGAACGTATACAAGTTTAATATTCTTCATATAGTCACTGTGATAGTAAATGTCCATTTCTGTTTTTTCTATTAATGCCAGGGGAATCCGTAATATTTTGAAAAGGAAATCTTTATTTTTGTATTGTAAGGGTAGGAGTGCCGACTTTTATTTCATCCAAGAAACTCATGCCTGTTCCACAGATACTGCGTTTTGGAAGTGTCAATGGGGGAATGATATTTGGTTTTCATTTGGTACTAATCGGTCAGCAGGTGTCGCTATTTTAAAAGGCAACTTTAAGGGTCATATATTGAGTCACGAAGCAGATAATACATATATAAATTAATGATTAATAATACTCCAAATGGAAATCCAAAAGAAATCTCTCAGCATGTTGCCCAGTTTTATCAGAATCTGTATACATCAGCCCAGTCAACTTCCAATATGGATCTTTTCTTAGACAATGTAGCAAACATTGCTAAGAAGATAGATAATGATTTCGGGGATTTTTGTGATGATGAGTTATCTGAAATTGAGATAAAAGACTGTATCAAAAGCCTTAAGGACAATAGGTCCCCTGGAAATGATGGTTTAATAAGCGAGTTTTATAAAGCATTCAATGATAAATTGATTCCTTTCATTCTTGCTATGTTTCAAGAATCAATAGAAAAAGGGGAGTTACCGGCTTCCTTAAAGCAAGGTGTAATTACTTTGATTCCCAAACCTAATAAGGATACTCTGTATATAGACAACTGGAGACCCATTAGCCTGTTGATTAACGATGGTAAATTATTTTCCCTTGTATTTGCTAAGAGGTTAAAACAAGGCTTGCATCATATAATTGATGAAGAACAATCTGGTTTTATGCATGTGTGCAATCTAATTTATGCGTTAGTAATAACATCAGGTTGATCTTAGATACGATTTACTATAATGACCTCATCCTTGATGATAGTTTTCTAATGTTTGTTGATTTTTATAAAGCTTTTGACACTGTAGATCATGAGTTTATAATTTTGGGGGGGTTTGGTGACCTTTTGAAAGCAGTCCAAACTTTATATAGTGGTTGTACCAGCTTTGTAAAATTAATTGATATTGGCCGTGGCATTAGGCAGGGCTGCCCAATTAGTCAATTTTTATTTTTATTGGTTACTCAAATTATGGTTACTCTTCATATCAAGAAAGGGAATTTTCAAGGTGTTTCAGCACTTGGCATGGAACTTAAACTATGTCAACTGGCTGCTGATACCACCATATTTTTAAGAGACAGGAATGAGGTTTCTAAAGCAGTTTCCTGTATTGAAGACTTTTCCTTCGTTTCGGGTTTGAAAATTTATATCAATAAGTCAGTCTTATTTCCACTCAAGGATTGTGTTTTACAGGAAGTATATGGTATCCCAATAAAAGATGAGGTTACTTATCTTGGAATTGTTATATGCAAGGATGAAAAACAAAGGAGTGAATTGAACTTTAACCCCATTATTGAGAAAACAAAGAAGAATTTGAACCTCTGGCTGATGAGAGATATTTCGTTATATGGTCGGGTTTTATTATCTAAAGCTGAAGGGTTATCCAGATCGGTTTATGTCTCGTTATCACTTGACTTACCCCCTAAAATTGTAAAGGACTTAGATAAGATTCTTTATCATTTTATTTGGAGGAACAAGCCTCACTATCTACGAAAATATATTCTCACTAATACCCAAGAACAAGGTCTTGAGGTTTTAGATTTCAATACTCTAAATAATACTTTTTAAATAAATTGGATTCTGAAGTGTGTTAAGAACCAGAACAGTATTTGGAATGTCTTTCCTACGTATTTATTTGACTCTGCTGGTGGTTTCGAATTTTTACTTCGATGTGATATTGATCAAATCCCAGTAAAGTTGTCCAAATTCCATAAGCAGGCAATTTTAGCTTGGATGTTAGCGTATAAACACAATTTTTCCCCTCACAGATACTTTTTATGGAACAACAAAGATATACGATTTAAAAATAAGTCTCTCTTTTTTCGTAACTGGTTTGAGAATAAAATTATTTTGGTTGGTCAGTTACTGAATAAGGATGGATATCTACTCTCATATGGGGAATTTCTTAATACGTTTAAAATTCCAATAACCCCGAAAGAATATGCAATTGTTTTTGATGCGATTCCAAGGGGGGTTGTATCTTTAAATTCCTTTGTGGTTGATATAAGTAACATAGATTTACATGAACATTTATTCATTGGCAATATTAACATCAAAGATAAATGTAGTAATAAACAGATTAGGAATATTGTTTGTGATACTACAATTCCCCCAGCAAGATGTTTTTGGTCAAATATCTATGGTGATATACAAATGGGGGAAAGCATGGAAAATTGCTAACAAATAGTGTCAGTAACAAAGTAAAGGAAGTTTAATAAAAAATGTTACATAGAATTTATCCTGTGAAACATGTTTTGGAAAGATTCAAGCTGAATATTGAATATAACTGATTTCTGTGGAATGGAGAACGAGACCATTTTGCATTAGTTTTTTGCCTGTATTGAAAGTAGAATGTTTTGGATTGACATACAGAATTTTGTTACAAAAAAATAGGACCGGTTGTACTATTTAATGGTTTTGATATAATGATTTATTTCAGAAATTCTGACATAGATAAAGATGTAGTATATGTAATTCAACTGCTAATAATACTAGGTAAATTTCAAATTCACAAATGCAAATTGTCTAATTCAAAACCTAACTTTTTTCACTTTATAAATGAGTTTAAACAATATGGCACCACTTTAACTAAAATGAAAAACAAAAAAGCAATTAAAACTTGTCACGATCGTCATAATGATGAGACCAAGGTGCAGCGTGGTGAGCATACATTTTCCTTTATTATTGTAAATGTCGCCAACGAAACAAGAAACGACAGTGACGCTTAACAGGGCTATAGTGCCACTAACAAAGATAACAACCCACAACTCCCAAAAGGAAAAAAGGCTGCCTAAGTATGATTCCCAATCAGAGACAACGATAGACAGCTGTCCCTGATTGAGAACCATACCCGGCCAAAACATAGAAATATAACACATAGAATGCCCACCCTAATCACACCCTGGCCTAACCAAAATAGAGACTAAAAACCCTCTCTATGGCCAGGGCGTGACACTTGTTGTATTATTAATGAATATGATTTGTTTGTTTAGGATTCCTGGCAATGTAAATAGTTTGTTTGTATGCATGTGACTATTCCTCTTTTGTTTGTTGATATTTGTTAATAAAAAAGAATAAAAAAAGTTCCAGGCCCCTGTATTAGAGTAAAACTAGGCTCTCAAAATAAGGCCTTGAGAAATACATATGATACTGTGAAAATTAGGCCTTATTTTGAGGGCCTAGTTGTAATCTAATACTGTGGCCTAAAATTCAAAGTTTTCAGGCCTGCAAGTCACATTATGATGGCTTGCAAAGCGATGTGTTATTCCTTTTGGAATCTAGCCTGAGTGGTGATATCCAACATTTGGACATTTTATTGATTTGCAACCTGCATTCAGAATGACTGCCCCTGTTGGTAAGAGAAAGATATGAGACTGTCTAATCTAAACCATCTAAACTGGAACAACCATTTCAGTAACAGGTGACAAGTCCAAGTGAGAGATTGGATTAGAAAAATGTATGTTATTTATAATTGAATAAGATTAAGGAATCAATCAATGTACATGCAAAAACAGATATTGAAACAAATAATTAAAAAAAATGCAATATAGCATGCTTGGAAATATGTTTAACACTTGTTATTAACAACAATGGGGTTATTTTACAACCAATGAGTGTTAATTTAACACTTACATAGTTAATATAACACCTGAATCAACACTAGAAATTGTACACAGAAAAATCGACATTATGTAACACTGGCCAATTTTCTGTGTACGCCTACATTTAAGACATACAATACACCACACCCCCATTCCATGAACTGAACATTGACCTACCAGCACTATCACCCACTTACCCCAAGGTGGCTCATTTTATCCTGTCCCTATGCTCAATTGATCCTATACATGGGGTCAATTGTGCCAAGAGACCCCTTTTTTTGGACAAGCTATGCTTTCAAAAACGTTATGTTTACATGAACTCCGACTATTTCCAGGTATACACAACATCCGTAAATACAGTGCATTCGGAAGGTATTCAGACCCCTTGGATAAAACATTTTAAAATCATCAATCTACACACAATATCCTATAATGACCAAGCAAAAACAGGTTAAGATTTTTTTTTTTATGTATTAAAAATAAAAAAACGGAAATACCTTACTTATATAGGTATTCAAACCCTTTGCTATGATTGAGATGATTCGACAACTTCATTGGAGTCGACCTGTGGGATATTAAATTGATTGGACATGATTTGAAAAGGCAAACACCTGTCTCTATAAGGTCCCACAGTTGACAGTGCATGTCAGAGCAACAAACAAGCCATAAGGGTGAAGGAAGTGTCTGTAGAGCTCCGAGACAGGATTGTGTCGAGGCACAGTATCAGGATAAGGTAGGACCCAGATGCAGACTGTGTCGAAGTAACAATGTTTATTACAGCAACAGAGGCAAAGGTACAGGACGGCTCAGGGTCAGGTCAGGCAGAGGTCGGAAAACCAGATAGGGGCAAAGGTACAGGACGGCAGGCTCAGGAGCAGGCAGAGTGGTCAGGCGGGCAGGTTCAGGGTCAGGACAGGCAAGAGTCAAAAACTAGGAGGGCGAGAAAAAGAGAGGCTGGGAAAAGACAGGAGCTGACAGGACAAACACTGGTAAGCTTGACAAACAAGACGAGCTGGCAACAGACTAACAGAAAACACAGGTATAAGTACACAGGGGATAATGGGGAACATGGGTGACACATGGAGGGGGATGGAGACACGCACAAAGACAGGTGAAACAGATCAGGGCGTGACACACAGATCTGGGGAAGGGTACCAAAACATTTCTGCAGCATTGCAAGTCCCCAAGAACACAGTGGCCTTCATTATTCATAAATGGAAGAATTTTGGAACCACCAAGAACCTCTTCCTAGAGCTGTCTGTCCAGCCAAACTGAGCAATCGGGGGAGAAGGGCCTTGGTCAGGGAGGTGACCAAGAATCTGATGGTCATTCTGACAGAGCTCAAGAGTTTCTCTGTGGAGATGGGAGAACCTTACAGAAGGACAACCATCTCTGCAGCACTCCACCAATCAGGCCTTTATGGTAGAGTGGCCAGATGGAAGCCAGTCCATCTGGCACATGACAGATGGAGTGGCTCCAAGCCCACTTGGAGTTAGCGAAAAGGCACATAAAGGACGCAGACCTTGGAAAACAAGATTCTCTGGTCTGATGAAACCAATATTTAACTCTTTGGCCTGAATGCCTAGCGTCATGTCTGGAGGAAACCTGGCACCATCCCTACAGTGAAGCATGGTGGCAGCTTCATGCTGTGCTGTTTTACAGCGCAGGGACTGGGAGACTAGTCACGATCGAGGGAAAGATGAAAGGAGAAAAATACAGAGAGATCCTTGATGAAAACCGGTTCCAGAGCGCTCAGGACCTCAGACTGGGGCGAAGGTTCACCTTCCAACAGGACAACGACCCTAAGCACAAAGCTAAGACAACGCAGGAGTGGCTTCGGGACAAGTCTCTGGATGTCCTTGAGTGGCCCAGCCAGAGCCTCGACTTGAACCCGATCGAACATCTCTGGAGAGACCTGAAAATCAACGCGAGCAAAACATTTAAACGTGTTAACCCTCGCACGGAATCCCAAGCTGCGTCCTCAGAGCATGCGCAGACCAGCTGGCTGGTGTGTTTACGGACATATTCAATCAATCCTTATCCCAGTCTGCTGTTCCCACATGCTTCAAGAGGGCCACCATTGTTCCTGTTCCCAAGAATGCTAAGGTAACTGAGCTAAATGACTATCGCCTCGTAGCACTCACTTCCGTCATCATGAAGTGCTTTGAGAGACTAGTCAAGGACCATATCACCTCCTGACCCTGGGTCTCGACCCCACCCTGTGCAACTGGGTCCTGGACTTCCTGACGGGCCGCCCCCAGGTTGTGAGGGTAGGAAACAACATCTCCACCCCGCTGATCCTCAACACTGGGGCCCCACAAGGGTGCGTTCTCAGCCCTCTCCTGTACTCCCTGTTCACCCATGACTGCGTGGCCATGCACGCTTCCAACTCAATCATCAAGTTTGCAGACAACACTACAGTGGTAGGCTTGATTACCAACACCGACGAGACAGCCTACAGGGAGGAGGTGAGGGCCCTCGGTGTGTGGTGTCAGGAAAATAACACTCAATGTCAACAAAACAACGGAGATGATTGTGGACTTCAAGAAACAGTAGAGAGAGCACCCCCCTATCCACATCGACGGGACAGTACAGGAGAAGGTGGAAAGTTTTAAGTTCCTCGGTGTACACATCACAGACAACTGAAATGGTCCACCTACACAGACAGTGTGGTGAAGAAGGCGCAACGGTGCCTCTTCAACCTCAGGAGGCCGAGGAAATTTGGCTTGTCACCAAAAACACTGACAAGCTTTTACAGATGCACAATCGAGAGCATCCTGTTGGGCTGTATCACCGCCTGGTATGGCAACTGGTCCGCCCACAACCGTAAGGCTCTCCAGAGGGTAGTGAGGTCTGCACAATGCATCACCGGGGGCAAACTACCTGCCCTCCAGGACACCTACACCAACCGAAGTCACAGGAAGGCCAAAAAGATCATCAAGGACAACAACCACCCGAGCCACTGCCTGTTCACCCCGCTATCATACAGAAGGTGAGGTCAGTACAGGTGCATCAAAGCTGGGACAGAGAGACTGAAAAACAGCTTCTATCTCAAGGCCATCAGACTGTTAAACAGCCATCACTAACGTTGAGTGGCTGCTGCTGACACACTGACTCAAATCTTTAGCCACTTTAATAATAAAAAATTGGATGTAATAAATGTTTCACTAGTCACTTTAGACAATGCCACTTTATATAACGTTTACATACCCTACATTACTCATCTCATATGTATATACTGTACTCTATACCATCTACTGCCTCTTGCCTATGCCGTTCCGCCATCGCTCATCCATATAATTTTATGTACATATTCTTATTCATTCCTTACACTTGTGAAATTGTTAGATTACTTGTTAGATTTTACTGCATGGTCGGAACTAGAAGCACAAGCATTTTGCTACACTCGCATTTACATCTGCTAACCATGTGGATGTGACAAATAAAATTTGATTTGAAAATCGCCCTGAAGTGACGCTCCCCATCCAACCTGACAGAGCATGAGAGGAATGCAGATCAGAATGGGAGAAACTCCCAAAATATAGGTGTGCCAAGCTTGTAGCATCATCCCCAAGATGAATCAAGGCTGTAATCGCTGACGGAGGTGCTTCAACAGATATTTCAATTTGTACATTTCTAAAAACCTGTTTTTGCTTAGTCATTATGGAGTATTGTGTGTAGATTGCTGAGGGGAAAAAATGATTTAATACATTCTAGAATAAGGCTGTAACGTAACAAAATGTGGAAAAAGTCAAGAGGTCTGAATACTTTCCGAATGCACTGTATATGTCCTTAAAACTTTATGCAGAAATGTGGTGGAAATGTCCCCTAAAAATGTTATGGCTTAAAATGTTCAAGGTTGCGTGGAAAATACATTCAAATGGATAATATATGTTTTTTTAAAGATGTTTTTGAAAAGTACTGTCATCCCTTCCAGGCGTACTAAGCGCATGCGTTCTTCAAAGGCGGCGCAGGCCAAACAACTATTGGGTTTTCTAACTGCTCTCCATGCGTGATCCAACCCAAGACAGATCATGCAGGCAGAATGTGCATAGGCCTTCAGTGTATGACAGGTTCATGATTCTGAAAGGACAGCAACCATAATACCAGCATGTAGGAGAGTGCACTTTTTGTAAAACACAAACGGCCAGTGGTGTAGTAGAGGGTATACACAGGTATATGCCATATAGCCACTTTTTTTCAGTGGGCATTGCGTATACTCACTTCTTAATCATCCCTACTGGTAAGTATCAAAGTAGTGTTGTAGAGGTAAATGACTTATCAATTATGTAGTACAATAGCTAAATCATGCACAAAGGGGGATACAAAGTAGCCTACACAATCGCAAAAAAGGTGAAATATATTCACATGCGCCCCCCACACAGTCCAGTTTCAGCGGAATATTATCTGCAGGTAGCAACAGTGTGCAACTTGTTAGGTTCTAAATATCATAGTAAGAAATTGACGGACACTATAAAAGCTCCAACCAAGTTTAATCACCGAAAGGATTGAACAGCTGAACAGACAAAAACATATTTCCACCAGTGGTAGTATACAGTGGGGCAAAAAAGTATTTAAAAAGATGAGAGGCCTGTAATTTTCATCATAGGTACACTTCAACTATGACAGACAAAATGAGAAAAAACAATCCAGAAAATCACATTGTAAGATTTTTAATGAATTTATTTGCAAATTATGGTGGAAAATAAGTATTTGGTCACCTACAAACAAGCAAGATTTCTGGCTCTCACAGACCTGTAACTTCTTCTTTAAGAGGCTCCTCTGTTCTCCACTCGTTACCTGTATTAATGGCACCTGTTTGAACTTGTTATCAGTATAAAAGACACCTGTCCACAACCACAAACAGTCACACTCCAAACTCCACTATGGCCAAGACCAAAGAGCTGTCAAAGGACACCAGAAACAAAATTGTAGACCTGCACCAGGCTGGGAAGACTGAATCTGCAATAGGTAAGCAGCTTGGTTTGAAGAAATCAACTGTGGGAGCAATTATTAGGAAATGGAAGACATACAAGACCACTGATAATCTCCCTCGATCTGGGGCTCCACGCAAGATCTCACCCCGTGAGGTCAAAATGATCACAAGAACGGTGAGCAAAAATCCCAGAACCACACGGGGGGACCTAGTGAACGACCTGCAGAGAGCTGGGACCAAAGTAACAAAGCCTACCATCAGTAACACACTACGCCGCCAGGGACTCAAATCCTGCAGTGCCAGACGTGTCCCCCTGCTTAAGCCTGTACATGTCCAGGCCCGTCTGAAGTTTCCTAGAGAGCATTTGGATGATCCAGAAGAAGATTGGGAGAATGTCATATGGTCAGATGAAACCAAAATAGAACTTTTTGGTAAAAACTCAACTCGTCGTGTTTGGAGGACAAAGAATGCTGAGTTGCATCCAAAGAACACCATACCTACTGTGAAGCATGGGGGTGGAAACATCATGCTTTGGGGCTGTTTTTCTGCAAAGGGTCCAGGACGACTGATCCTTATAAAGGAAAGAATGAATGGTGCCATGCATCGTGAGATTTTGAGTGAAAACCTCCTTCCATCAGCAAGGGCATTGAAGATGCAACGTGGCTGGGTCTTTCAGCATGACAATGATCCCAAACACACCGCCCGGGCAACGAAGGAGTAGCTTCGTAAGACGCATTTCAAGGTCCTGGAGTGGCCTAGCCAGTCTCCAGATCTCAACCCCATAGAAAATCTTTGGAGGGAGTTGAAAGTCCGTGTTGCCCAGCAACAGCCCCAAAACATCACTGCTCTAGAGGAGATCTGCATGGAGGAATGGGCCAAAGTACCAGCAACAGTGTGTGAAAACCTTGTGAAGACTTACAGAAAACGTTTGACCTCTGTCATTGCCAACAAAGGGTATATAACCAAGTATTGAGATAAACTTTTGTTATTGACCAAATACTTATTTTCCACCATAATTTGCAAATAAATTCATTCAAAATCCTACAATGTGATTTTCTGGATTTTTTTTTCTCATTTTGTCTGTCATAGTTGAAGTGTACCTATGATGAAAATTACAGGCCTCTCTCATCTTTTTAAGTGGGAGAACTTGCACAATTGGTGGCTGACTAAATACTTTTTTGCCCCACTGTATATACCCAATTTGGGTGGAGTCTCCTCCTCTAGAAACATTACATCTTTATTGCTAGGCAGGAAGTTAAGTGATATAGGCAATAAACTGTTCCTTCTCCCTTTTAAGGTTGACCTGACCTGGACCTCCTTCCTCACTAATTCACATCTCTCCATCTTTATAAGTGTCTGCCAACATGTGATTATCTTTCCTTCACTCAGTACATTCCAAGCTTAAATGCATCCACCATATACATTCCTACAGATAACCATTAACTTCTGGTGTAGAGCCTAGAGACTATGGCACTCCTCATGTCTCGTATAAATTATGATTACCAATATTTAGGGTTTAGAAATCCGAACCCATCAGTCCATCCTCTTGAACATTTGCTTCCTACTGTTCAACTTACATAAACTTGGAAATTACGTATATTACCGTTCAAAAATTTGTGGTCAATAATGAACATGTAATATATTTAATCTGCGCTGAACTTAAAACTGTTCCATCTTAGATTTCACATCCTCAAGAGGTCACAACACCAGAGACGGTACAGGATTTGCCTCCTCTCTCAAGCATCTTGTTGGACGTTCTCCTCAAATCGCCCCCGGTCACAAGGTAAACAACGAACTACACTCCAAGTGTTTTGCTGCTTTCTATTACTATTCACACTGACCGGCTCAGTTCGGTTTCCTTTTTTTGTGATAGTACATTGAAATGTGAGTTTCAACGGTGTCATTGTGGATTCTCTCTAAAATGCCTCTGTGCAAATCACCTATACTGGCAAATGTTTTATTTTATGCTATAGTACATATTTGCACAATTTATTGAAGGAAATATAGTTTATGTTTAGTTATGCTCCACCACTGGCAGAGAAGGTTAGTTTCTGTGGCTAAGGAGGAAGGACAAGAATGAGGAACTAAAGGCCAGCTGCAGGGGATGACAGGCAGACGTCCCTGCCACTGCTCTGCCACCAGGAGACGTACCGGGATAAGGAGAGGAACATTGAGGAGTGGTGGTCCCCGGGTGATGACCCTCCAGCTGGTTTACAGGCACTGCTGGAGGTGCGACAGGCAGAGATGCCCAGCAGAAGGTTATCACCTATCTACCTGTATAAAGTATGTATATCATATTGTAGTGAATTTGGGGGGTATCCCCTACTGGGACTCGAACCCATCAACTGTCAAGCCAACACCTTAACCGTTATGCCAAGAGGTCCGAACTCGCAAGGTGTTGTGTTAGGGTCAGTTTGTTATATCTGGAGTACTTCTCCTGTCTTAATCGGTGTCCTGTGTTAATTTAAGTATGCTCTCTCTAATTCTCTCTTTCTTTCTCTCTCTCTCTCTCTCTCTCTCTCTCTCTCTCTCTCTCTCTCTCTCTCTCTCTCTCTCTCTGAGCCCTAGGACCATGCCTCAGGACTACCTGGCATGATGACTCCTTGCTGTCCCCAGTCCACCTGGCCATGCTGCTGCTCCAGTTTCAACTGTTCTGCCTGCGGCTATGGAACCCTGACCTGTTCACCGGACGTGCTACCTGTCCCAGACCTGCTGTTTTCAACTCTCTAGAGACAGCAGGAGCGGTAGAGATACTCTTAATGATCGACTATGAAAAGCCAACTGACATTTACTCCTGAGGTGCTGACTTGCTGCACCCTCAACAACTACTGTGATTATTATTATTTGGCCATGCTGGTCATTTATGAACATCTTGGCCATGTTCTGTTATAATCTCCACCCGGCACAGTCAGAAGAGGACTGGCCACCCCTCATAGCCTGGTTCCTCTCTAGGTTTCTTCCTAGGTTTTGGCCTTTCTAGGGAGTTTTTCCTAGCCACCGTGCTTCTACACCTGCATTGCTTGCTGTTTGGGGTTTTAGGCTGGGTTTCTGTACAGCACTTTGAGATATCAGCTGATGTAAGAAGGGCTATATAAATACATTTGATTTGATTTTCATCCTTGGGTATTAATGCAAGACACAGACTATGAGCCTTGTATGCAATTGATTGTACTGTATCATCAAGCAGTCCATATGTATTGATATGCTTTAACTTTAGGATTATGATGACATTGTAAAACAAAAACCCTTTCCTGGTTGACTCAAGCTATCATCCAGTGAGTTCTCTAATAACCTTCCGGGGAGAAAAACCCTCCTTAGACCCAATAAATTCGAGCAGTGCACCCACCCCTCAGTTTGATAAATTATCTTTTGATAAATTATCCAACTCAAATTTAGAATGCCAGTCCTTAGTGCTTTATTTTGAGTCTATCACTTGAATTCAACCCCCTCAACCTGCCTGGCACATCATCATGGTTAGAATGTACATTTATAAACGGGACCAGATATTACCGGTAATAACTCTTCTCATTACAACCCCCATTTGTTCCTGTTTTATGTCGTGAGTGGCATGGTAATGACAGATCGGTATCTCAATGCATTCTTATTCTAAATGACTATACATTTCGCACTGTGCAGACCTACACAACCAACCTAATACCCCAACTAAACAATTACGGGCACGTTTGACCACCCCCCCACCCTTCTACCGGCACTCATCCTTCTAGCGTGTCTTCATAGTTTCTTCTTCAGATAGCGTTACAGTTCATTTCCCAACGGCACATATGTAACTTATGCCTGTCACAGTTGATGGCTCTCAATGTCCCGATTTCAATATCCAAAGAAATGAATCAGGTTTTCCCACGAGTCTCACCTGAGCCGCCACCACCATTCTGTCTGGTCTATTTTCCCACCAGTAGCATGAGAGAAGTTTAAACGTGATCTCTCTCCATGCTCACTCCACATGCACGGTCTCAGGACTCATGGCGCACTCCTGCCGCCGTACCCAGGTTGATGGCTCGGACTCAGGTCACAGATGTGTTACAAGACACGGTCGTATTGAACGCCTTGGTCGCTCTTTCTTCAGCCGGTTATGGATGGTTTTGAGCTTCACACACTGTTCCTGGTCAAATGATCCCTTCCATGCATTAAGACACCATCTGATGTCACATTTGCCATAACTTGAGAAAGAACAGAGCAAAACAACAGTTTAAGATACTTCTGAATCTGACAACCCAAACCATCCATTTGCCCTATGATAAATTATTACAATCTCAATTTTTGTAATACCATTATCTCTAATACAAATGTCAAAGAGCATAACAACATACTGTTACTTTTGAAACCATTTTCAAAATTGGTTCATATTTCCTTACTTTACTGGCGACTTCCCCGGAGAGTTACCAGATCAGGGAGTTAGAACTCTAACCCATCAGGGGGAATCTCAACAATCCAGCAGACCCAATCTCGTGAAATTTGTATCGAAACAAAGACAAAAATGAAATCAGCAATACACATATCACAATCCATTTGGAGTAACTGTGAACCCTTATTAACATATATTTTCCCTTCTATATGCAGACTGAACAAAATATATTTGTGTATTTACCAAAGGGTCTCTCACGGCCGATGCTGGAAGAAGACCAAGGTGCAGCGTAGTGAGAGTACATATCCTTTATTTTGGAATGACGCCAACAAAACAACAAACGAAAGAAACAACTGTGAAGCTTACAGGGCTAAGTGCCACAAACAAAGTCAACTTCCCACACTGAAAGGAGGGAAAGGGCTACCTAAGTATGGTTCCCAATCAGAGACAACGATAGACAGCTGTCCCTGATTGAGAACCATACCCGGCCAAAACATAGAAACATAGAAAACCAAACATAGAATGCCCACCCCAAATCACACCCTGACCAAACCAAATAGAGACATAAAAAGGCTCTCTAAGGTCAGGGCGTGACAGGGTCAGGGAACTGGTAATTTCCCCTTTGAACACATGATTTACATCGTGATTCAAAAACAAACAACACTGCATGCTAAATCTAAATTCTAATAACCAATCAATTCAGAATTACAACTCTTGATAACTCCATAAGGAGATAATGGTATCCTATAAGGTAATGGTAAAATAGACTAGAGACTGGTGTCTCTCATTCATATTATAATTAAATCCCACATGTCTCGATCATTTAATATGACTTCCGGCGCCGAAAAGAGATGGCCGCCTCGCTTCGCGTTCCTTGGAAAATATGCAGTATTTTGTTTTTTTATGTGTTATTTCTTACATCGGTACCCCAGGTAATCTTAGGTTTCATTACATACAGTCGGGAGGAACTACTGAATATACGATTAATGTCAACTCATCATCGTTCCTACCAGGAATATGACTTTCCCGAAACGGATCCAGTGTTTTGCCTTCCACCCAATACAATGGATCTGATCCCAGCCGGCGACCCTGTGCGACGCCGTAAAAGGGGCAAACGAGGCGGTCTCCTGGTCAGGCTTCGGAGACGGGCACATCGCGCTCCACTCCCTAGCATACTACTCGCCAATGTCCAGTCTCTTGACAATAAGGTTGATGAAATCCGAGCACGGGTAGCATTCCAGAGAGACATCAGGGATTGCAATGTGCTCTGCTTCACGGAAACATGGCTAACTCAAGAGACGCTAACGGAGTCGGTGCAGCCAGCTGGTTTCTTCATGCATCGCGCCGACAGAAACAAACATCTTTCTGGTAAGAAGAGGGGCGGGGGGGTATGCCTTATGATTAACGAGACGTGGTGTGATCATCATAACAACACACAGGAACTCAAGTCATTCTGTTCACCTGATCTAGAACTCCTCACAATCAAATGTCGACCGCATTATCTACCAAGGGAATTCTCTTCGATCATAATCACAGCCGTATATATTCCCCCCCAAGCAGACACATCGATGGCCCTGAACGAACTTTATCTGACTCTTTGTAAACTGGAAACCACACACCCTGAGGCTGCATTCATCGTAGCTGGGGATTTTAACAAGGCTAATCTAAAAACAAAACTCCCTAAATTCTATCAGCATATCGATTGTGCTACCAGGGCTGGAAAAACCCTAGATCATTGTTATACTAATTTCCGCGACGCATATAAGGCCCTCCCCCGCCCCCCTTTCGGAAAAGCTGACCACGACTCCATTTTGTTGATTCCAGCCTACAAACAGAAACTAAAACAACAAGCTCCCGCGCTCAGGTCTGTTCAACGCTGGTCCGACCAATCTGAATCCACGCTTCAAGACTGCTTCGATCACGCGGATTGGAATATGTTCCGCATTGCGTCCAACAACAATATTGACGAATATGCTGATTCGGTGAGCGAGTTCATTAGGAAGTGCATTGACGATGTCGTACCCACAGCAACGATTAAAACATTCCCAAACCAGAAACCGTGGATTGACGGCAGCATTCGCGTGAAACTGAAAGCGCGAACCACTGCTTTTAACCAGGGCAAGGTGACCGGAAGCATGACCGAATACAAACAGTGTAGCTATTCTCTCCGCAAGGCAATCAAACAGGCTAAGTCCCAGTACAGAGACAAAATCGAGTCGCAATTCAACAGCTCAGACACAAGAGGTATGTGGCAACGTCTACAGTCAATCACGGATTACAAAAAGAAAACCAGCCCCGTCGCGGACCAGGATGTCTTGCTCCCAGACAGGCTAAACAACTTTTTTGCCCGCTTTGAGGACAATACAGTGCCACTGACACGGCCCCCTACCAAAACCTGCGGGCTCTCCTTCACTGCAGCCGAGGTGAGTAAAACATTTAAACGTGTTAACCCTCGCAAGGCTGCAGGCCCAGACGGCATTCCTAGCCGCGTCCTCAGAGCATGCGCAGACCAGCTGGCTGGTGTGTTTACGGACATATTCAATCAATCCTTATCCCAGTCTGCTGTTCCCACATGCTTCAAGAGGGCCACCATTGTTCCTGTTCCCAAGAAAGCTAAGGTAACTGAGCTAAACGACTACCGCCCCGTAGCACTCACTTCCGTCATCATGAAGTGCTTTGAGAGACTAGTCAAGGACCATATCACCTCCACCCTACCGGACACCCTAGACCCACTCCAATTTGCTTACCGACCCAATAGGTCCACAGACGACGCAATCGCAACCACACTGCACACTGCCCTAACCCATCTGGACAAGAGGAATACCCATGTGAGAATGCTGTTCATCGATTACAGCTCAGCATTTAACACCATAGTACCCTCCAAACTCGTCATCAAGCTCGAGACCCTGGGTCTCGACCCCGCCCTGTGCAACTGGGTCCTGGACTTCCTGACGGGCCGCCCCCAGGTGGTGAGGGTAGGTAACAACATCTCCACCCCGCTGATCCTCAACACTGGGGCCCCACAAGGGTGCGTTCTGAGCCCTCTCCTGTACTCCCTGTTCACCCACGACTGCGTGGCCATGCACGCCTCCAACTCAATCATCAAGTTTGCGGATGACACTACAGTGGTAGGCTTGATTACCAACAACGACGAGACGGCCTACAGGGAGGAGGTGAGGGCCCTCGGAGTGTGGTGTCAGGAAAATAACCTCACACTCAACGTCAACAAAACAAAGGAGATGATTGTGGACTTCAGGAAACAGCAGAGGGAGCACCCCCCTATCCACATCGACGGGTCAGTAGTGGAGAAGGTGGAAAGTTTTAAGTTCCTCGGTGTACACATCACGGACAAACTGAAATGGTCCACCCACACAGACAGCGTTGTGAAGAAGGCGCAGCAGCGCCTCTTCAACCTCAGGAGGCTGAAGAAATTCGGCTTGTCACCAAAAGCACTCACAAACTTCTACAGATGCACAATCGAGAGCATCCTGTCGGGCTGTATCACCGCCTGGTACGGCAACTGCTCCGCCCACAACCGTAAGGCTCTCCAGAGGGTAGTGAGGTCTGCAGAACGCACCACCGGGGGCAAACTACCTGCCCTCCAGGACACCTACACCACCCGATGTCACAGGAAGGCCATAAAGATCATCAAGGACAACAACCACCCAAGCCACTGCCTGTTCACCCCGCTATCATCCAGAAGGCGAGGTCAGTACAGGTGCATCAAAGCAGGGACCGAGAGACTGAAAAACAGCTTCTATCTCAAGGCCATCAGACTGTTAAACAGCCACCACTAACATTTAGCGGCCGCTGACAACATACTGACTCAACTCCAGCCACTTTAAAAATGGGAATTGATGGAAATTATGTAAAAATGTACCACTAGCCACTTTAAACAATGCCACTTAATATAATGTTTACATACCCTACATTACCCATCTCATATGTATATACTGTACTCTATATCATCTACTGCATCTTGCCATCTTTATGTAATACATGTACCACTAGCCACTTTAAACTATGCCACTTTATGTTTACATACCCTACAGTACTCATCTCATATGTATATACCGTACTCTATACCATCTACTGCATCTTGCCATGCCGTTCTGTACCACCACTCATTCATATATCTTTATGTACATATTCTTTATCCCTTTACACTTGTGTGTGTGTATAAGGTAGTAGTTGTGGAATTGTTAGGTTAGATTACTTGTTGGTTATTACTGCATTGTCGGAACTAGAAGCACAAGCATTTCGCTACACTCGCATTAACATCTGCTAACCATGTGTATGTGACTAATAAAATTTGATTTGATTTGATTTGATTTGATCATTTGTACCGAGGTTGATCAGGCCTCACCAGAAATTCAGGACACAGGTCATTCAACACCATTAAGTATTTTCTTTCCCTGTCCTTCAGAAACCATTTAAAAACATTTCAAACATGTCCATCATTCTGCATACCCAATTTAAAACCAAACTGAAAAGACCTCTCACAATAAATCCCACAGTCTTAACACCACTAACCCATATTCATAACCGGTAAGTTGTGGGTGCGTGCTGGTGAGTATGTGGTAAACCGTACATCAAAAACACACACATGATTAGGCTCTACTTATCTGCGAGCCCCTTCTACGGACTAATCCGGAGACTTTTATACTTATAAAACTGCCGAATATCACTAACTGCTCTCCCCAAGACCACAGTCTCAGGAAACATTCCAAAGAGAGATAATGAATCCCCCTCCTCTCCTGGAAAAGAAAGTGTGCATTTCGTTAGCATTCACTATGCTACATCTTAATCAGCAATCCAAAAGTATTAATCATAAACCAAACATGATAATGGTAAATCCACTGTCCTCACTCCAATTATTAAACGTTTGTTTTAATCCAACCCATCGTTTACGTATCCTTTATTTAGCACGTACTACCCTTAGACACGGCAAACTTTATCTCGCAAACCGAGTCTAACGATTCACTGGTCTCTTTTTCCCATGATTCTCCATAACCACCGCACCACAATGCCCTTCATGTTCATGAACAAAAACTATTAAAAGTTCATTTTAGGTTTGGTAACCCCAATGCTAATTCCTCCGTGATCCGTCCTCCCTTTCGCCCATTCTGTAAATCTACTTCATAACAAGACGACATAAAATGTCTCACGAGATTTAAAATCACCCAAGGTTTTCTGAGTTTGCAAGAAGTGTTTGGCCAGAATTTTTTATTTGTTACCTCTTTAGAATCCATTCCCCTGGCATTTCGCATAGATTCTTCAACCCAAAACACCTTTTCCTTGGCAAATTTAGCCAATTTCTCATCATAAGGAATCTGTGATATTTGATCCCTGGCATCTATTAAAAAAAAGTTGTGTAAGACGTGGTCTCCTACGTCTCCCTTCACATAAAAACAGTCATCTCTATGAACCACTATTGATCTAACCGAGGCCATACACTGCTATTTACCATTTTCCTGTCCCGCTGCTTTCAAGAGGATTTGTTGCTGCTCTTTTGAAAAAGATGCAAACACTTGCATGGCAGCATTTCCTCCGAATGCAGCCGGCTCCATTCCCACCTTACACTCCCTTTTCCAATGACCAACAGCCCCACACCTAAAACAGGACTGTTGATTTTCCCTTTCCTCCCTGTTTCCTTGTCTTACTTGGGCCATTGAAATCACTGTTAGTAACTTTCACTGTGGCTGCATTAACCACCCCATACAGCTGTGGAATGAATAGAATTAGCTTCCACTCTCAACGCTGCTTGTACTATTTCATCGCAGTGAGGATAGGATGCTGGTCCACTACCCCCGCAATTGCCGTTTTGATCACAGGTTTCAAACCTGCCATCAAAGCCGACGTACAAATTCTATCAATGTTCTCACGTACCCAGTCTTTCTGCAGCTGAGTACGTCTTCTAATTCCAGGTTTATCGGTGTTTAGATTTCCTCACTCCCGGCTCTAATATACGCCTTTTATTAACTATTTTCCAAGGTAGCGATAGCCACTTGCCCGGAGAATAGTTATGGTATTTGTGCCTATTAATTGGTCACGGCACTTAATACCTTGTATTAGAACCATCTGCAAACGTATTACTGGAGAATACGGGTGACCTAATGTCTTATTCCAGTGTTACACCTCAAATATCACTTGTTGTTTAACTCACATTACCAAAATGATTTACACTTGTCTTCCTATTTCAACATAATTTGTCACAGTTCCCTGTCCCAACAGGGCATAAACCAACCTCTCTCCGTATTGCTACTGCTAATACACACAAATCAAACAGCGTTCAGTCTCTTATTGCTTTTCTTTTAACCACAAATGTGGCTTTCTCTCAGAATGTATAGGCAACCATCTATCACTATCCACATACACCCTACTGCCTCACTGCCACTACAGCTGGGACTTTTGTCCCTCTTACAGATCTCGCAGGGGAATACCCTGACTAGGGACCTATCCTATACGGAACCTACCATACACTGTAATGTCACTCATGGATCTCGCAGAGCAAAATCTCCAATTGGGATCTATTCTTAATGGAACCTACACTACACCTTATATTTATATGGATCTCACAGAGGGAAACCTCCACTCGGGACGTATCCTTAAAGGAACCTACCCTACACCGTCATGACACCCATGGATTTCGTAGAGGATCACCCCTACTCGGGACCTATCCCTATGTAACCTACCCTACATAATTTATTTACCTGGAACTCGCAGATGTACCCCCCCTTACTCGGGACCTGTCCTTATGGAATCTACCCTACACCATATATTTACGACCGGTCGATACACAATGGGCCTACTGAATAAACTCAGGCTTTCTAGGTCCATATCCTATTATTGTTCAGCCTACGATTCTCATATCCCCAAGATGTCAAAATGAGTGGAAACAGGTGTAGGAACTGTGCCTACCTTGTTTGTTGCCAGCTCTTGCTCCACTGATCTGGACTCTCTGGTTTGACTATAAATCGTGGTGAACCCTGCTCGCAGCGCCAACTGTTAGGTTCTAAATGTCATAGTAAGAAATTGACGGACACTATAAAAGCTCCAACCAAGTTTAATCACCCAAAGGATTGAACAGCTAAACAGACAAATACATATTTCCACCAGTGGTAGCATATATACTCCAATTTGGGTGGAGTCTCCTCCTTCTCTCTTAACATTACATCTTTATTACTAGGCAGGAAGTTAAGTGATACGGGCCACAAACTGTTCCTTCTCCCTTAAGGTGACCTGACCTCAACCTCCTTCCTCACTAATCCACATCTCTCCATCTTTATAAGTGTCTGCCAACATGTGATTATCTTTCCTTCACTCGGTACATTCCAAGCTTAATTGCATCCACCATATACATTCCTCCTACAGATAACCATTAACTTCTGGTGTAGACCCTAGAGACTATGGCACCCCTCATGTCTCTAGTATAACTGATGATTACCAATATCTAAAGTTTAGAAATACGAACCCATCAAACTCAACTGGTTTTGGCATGAAGCAGCTCACAGAAGAATGCCATCGGTAGCCGGTAGGGTAGGAAAGATATTTCAACTTATGATATTTACTAGTAAATGCTAACTAAGGCAACACTGGGTATGCAAACCAGTTATTGAAAAAGTTTAGTCCGACGTGTTGGTTAGTAGGCTATTTGTCATCATGCACTGTTTGCATCAGGGGCTTATACAGGGATGGACCTGGGTGGACAGAGGCTCAGTCAAAAATATGAAATTCCCAGTTTATTATTTTTATTTTATTTAACCTGCTACAAAACCAACTTCATAAAAGGTTTTAAAAATATGTTTTATTTGACTCAACATTTCATGACGTACACTAAGGCAGAATAGATGGATGCAGTTCAATGCATGATTCATATAATTAACCAATACATTTCTTGGTAGTCCAAAAAATATTGCTGTCAGGTTGTAAATCACAGCTGGCCTGGTACATTGTTTGCTTCCTCCATTCGGGATGCACTGTTTCAGTTTCAAAGACTCAATATTCTGGACAAAAACAGACAAATATAACTAAGGCTGGGAATGTCAATACAACCAAACTAGCAATGGCAATGATCACAAGTCAGTCATAACGTAGCTAATAGGCTAGAGTATCTATTTATGTAGAAAGCTAAAAACACAGAGCCTAATGTTAGCTAGACATCCAGCTAGTTAGCTACTAGGAGGATGTCATAAAATGCCATTGGAGGAGTCGGTGAGTGACTGACTTTTTCCACTCATGTAGTTCTTTGGTGGCTATATACAGGTGATGCGGGTGTCATTTGGTTAGCTAGCAAGAACTTGAACGACTGTTATCCAGTTTGCATATCTCTTACATTCACAAATTCACTCTGGCTATCTACCACTCTAGCTATCTACTCCAATTTCAGAGTACTCTCGTCTGAGTGTGCCAGAGTGCAGAACAACTGAATTTAGGAACGTGCAACACCCAATGAATTTGACCGGCGTCAGTAAACATGGGCAAAAAAGTAATAGTTAGTCAAGAACACTCTAGAACAAATGTGAACAGCCTAACCTGCTCTGCTACGTCAAGTAAAATGGTCAGAGTGAAGTGTTCTCTCATTTGTGTCTGGAAGTAGCTAGCTAGCAAGCTAGCCAACTTTAGCCAGTTAGCTTGGGTGCTTGGTTGGGACAAACATGCAAGCTGCAGAAGGAATACGAGACTCCCATCTTTATCCATGCTATTTTTACAGCCAATTAGCTAAAAAAGTTTGAGAGGGTTTATCTAATGTTCTTTTGTTTGATTTGAGCTCATCTTGCTCTGGCTAGCATTAGTTGTTGATCTTGTTGTTGAGGTGCATAATTGAGGGAGAGAGAGCCTTCCTTTTCGTGGTTGTTTGATCAATAGGAATGTAAAGTTCCCAAATATAAGAGCACTCCCGTGGTGTTTAATCAAATCAAATCAATTTTATATAGCCCTTCGTACATCAGCTAATATCTCGAAGTGCTGTACAGACACCCAGCCTAAAACCCCAAACAGCAAGCAATGCAGGTGTAGAAGCACGGTGGCTAGGAAAAACTCCCTAGAAAGGCCAAAACCTAGGAAGAAACCTAGAGAGGAACCAGGCTATGAGGGGTGGCCAGTCCTCTTCTGGCTGTGCTGGCTGTGCTGTGCTGGCTGTGCTTCTGGCTGTGCTGTGCTGTGCTTCTGGCTGTTTACATATTTGCAGAAATCCATTCGGGTGTACTTTGTGGCTTTAGGCAAATGCCTTCTAATAATCTAAAGTCGCGCTGTTGCAACTGCCTGTAAACACACAGTCCAGTTCAAAGTGAATGATAACATTTTCACATTTAACATTTAAGTCATTTAGCAGACGCTCTTATCCAGAGCGACTTACAAATTGGAAAGTTCATACATATTCATCCTGGTCCCCCCGTGGGGAATGAACCCACAACCCTGGCGTTGCAAGCGCCATGCTCTACCAACTGAGCCACACGGGACCACATAACAGGCCCGTGTGGCCTACTGAGGCTCTGATTGGCTATGGCGCATCGGTCTGTGTAGACTCCGGTCCTGGACAAGACAGATGTTTTTATTCAGTTTTATTTACTGCAGTGTCTATTAATTGTCCAAACGCACAGCCTCTTTCCCTTTCTATATTGCTATAGAATTTTCACAAATGCCTTAGTATAAATAATTCCGAAACATTCTAAGAATTTTGAAAATGTGAAAATGAACATATCTAAGTGGTCTCTTGTCAGAAAATGTTTTAAAAGTCTAATTTTTCCTGGGGTTGTATATTAACAGATTTGAATAAGATTATGTTGCTAAAATGCTGTCAGTTCCACTTTAACTACAATGTTTCACACACGTCATTTTCAAAGAGATGGCTAACAACAGAAAGCGTGCTGCAATAAGAAACACACTTCCACTCACCAGGTAATGATCATTTTAAACTTATTTTTGAAAGTTATTCTTGAAAAGGGAGAAGCTAACAAATTTACAACAACACCCTCTTTGAAAACACCTACTGCAGCCGCTGCAAACTAGCCGACAACAAAAGCTAGCTAGCTAGGCCATGGGAACACTACTGCTCGCTATTGTTCAGTGACCTGTTGGCCTTCAAGTTTTTCTAAAAACGGTCCCACCTTTAAAGTCAAAATGTGATTGGTTGATTCCACTGTCACTCCAAAATGTTGCCCTAATACAGTTGAATGGCAGATGCCTTTATCTACTGCAGCTACTGATGGCCTAGCCAATGGCTGACTTAACTAGCTAGATTTATCTTCCCTGAGACCAGTAAAGAAAAATCCTGTTTGGATTTTTTTCCCCTCCTCAGTGTTAAACCTTTCCAACACAAACTGAATAGACTAAATAAGAACATAATTGAAAATAATAATATAATTGTATTATTATAATAATGATTTTATAAATCCTTAGCCCTTCTCTGAAGGTGTAGAATGCCCATTGTTCTCCACTGTGTTTGGTTTAGTAATAATTTGTAGAGTGGCTCTATTTTCCCTCAGCGTGCATTTTTCACTATTCGGAATGTTTAAAAAATGAACATGTTGTTCTGAAATATGAACACAGAAATACTGGACATTTTAAACTCTTATTATGGTGATTTGACTAAATTGAATATGACTTGCATTTTTCTGGTCTCGGTCTTGACTCTCGTACCCCTTGGCCCCCTCCCGGTCTCGGTCTTGAATCGGTCTCACCCCCCTCTGGTCTTGGTCTTGACTCGGACTCGATTGGCTCTGGTCTTGGTCTTGAATCGGTCTCGGTTTAGGTGGTCTCGAACACAACACTGAATTCCCAGCAGCATGCATACCTTTTTTAGACAACTGAAGGAAGCACACACATTCTCTTCAGGAAATGTACCTTTTCTAGTTTAGTTATATTTATCTTACTTTAGAAGTGTTTACTTTGCAGGTTGCCTAGCATCTTTTGAGTTGCAATGTCCCATACATCGAATGCCCAAATCACTTTGAAGTTCTGTATCTACAAAACAAGTTTTGCAGCCACGTAATCCAAAAGGAAGTCTACAGCTAATATTTGTTCCCAAAATTACTGTTCGCGATTCACAAATTATTTCTTTGTTCCACATGATTCAATTCACCTATTACAATGGCGAAGTGAATTGTTCATTTAGTTTAAAGAATCGATTGATATGAATCAAATACATTTTTCAAATAAAACAAAATTGAAATGTGAAGCAGGCCATCTGTTAAAAAGTTAATCAACTTTGTATGGACTTTGTTGTCCGTGAGATTATGGGTAATTGGTTATTTGATTCAAAAGACGTAGTGGAAAAATGGAAAACAGCTAGATTTTCGTTTTGGGTTTCTGCATTAGAAAAACATAAATTGGAAGTCGACTTGTTTTCTCATTTATTGTGTCAAAATTGGATATGGAATAACAGAAAAGAGGAATCACTGATCAACAATAGTATTCCCTGCCAAATAACAGGATTTGTGAAATTAAGATATGTAGAAATATGCCTCCCCTGACTTACGCGATCCCCCTACCAAACACACACGCAAAACCAGACTAGCGTAGAGTAGGCCAGAAGGCTAAATTGAAAAAGCTCTATCAAATAAAACAATGGCGGAGCCGCAAAAGTACTTCTGTGCAAGGGTGTTTATTTACATAGTGATTCTGGGGGGGAAAACAGTACTGCCAACAAAAGTATACATTATGGGATAGCTAAAAACAATGCTGCCCCATCAACAGCTCAATCAAAATAATCCCCCTTTGAACTGAAAGAGAGGATCCTTTTGTAGGGGAAGCCCCTCCCATCAGAACATACCAAACACTTTAATTAATTAAGCAAATACCAACATCCAAGCCTAAATTTTCACTCAGCTAAACATATCATGAATTAGATACATTGCACCTTTGCAATCCATTTCTAATGATACAATATAACACATTTAAAAAATCCCGTCACTACTGACATGGTGTCTTCCAATACGCCCATTCCCATAAACGAGCCATTCGGGACAGGCACTACAAAGCCAGCCCGATTGCTGTAGCTCTGGTCCTTATCCCAGCACACCCGGAAGCTACAGAGACGGAGAGAGAGGAACAGAAACATACAAACACTGCGTTCATCCATAACATTGATAGGTACAATAAACATTGCTTAAATTAAACATGAACTATTGTCTGTATATTCTTTATACCATAACAAACTGTTACTGACGTGAGGAAAGAATAAAGTGTGTTAATTACAGTACACTACCGGTCAAAAGTTTTAGAACACCTACTCATTCAAGGGTTTTTCTTTATTTTTACTATTTTCTACATTGTAGAATAATAGTGAAGACATCAAAACTTTGAAATAACACATATAGAATCATGTTGTAACCATAAATGTGTTAAATCAAAATAGATTTTATATTTGAGATTCTTCAAATAGCTACACTTTGCCTTGATGACAGCTTTGTACACTCTTGGCATTCTCTCAACCAGCTTCATGAGGTAGTCACCTGGATTGCATTTCAATTAACAGGTGTCCCTTCTTAAAAGTTAATTTGTGGAATTTATTTCCTTAATGCGTTTGAGCCAATCAGTTCTGTTGTGACAAGGTATCGGTGCTCAATAGCGTGCTCAATAGCATTGAGATCCGGGCTCTTCGCTGGCCATGGCAGAACACTGACATTCCTGTCTTGCAGGAAATCACGCACAGAACGAGTAGTACGGCTGGTGGCATTGTCATGCCATGTCAGGATGAGCCTGCAGGGAGGGTACCACATGAGGGACGAGGATGTCTTCCCTGTAACGCACAGTGTTGAGATTGCCTGCAATGACAACAAGCTCAGTCCGATGAGGCTGGACACACCGCCCCAGACCATGACGGACCCTCCACCTCCAAATCGATCCAGCTCCAGAGTACAGGCCTCTGTGTAACGCTCATTCCTTCGACGATAAACGTGAATCTGACCATCACCCCTGTTGAGACAAAACCGCGACTTGTCAGTTTAGAGCACTTTTTGCCTGTCCTGTCTGGTCCAGCGACAGTGGGTTTGTGCCCATTGGCGACGTTGTTGCCAGTGATGTCTGGTTAGGACCTGCCTTACAAATCAAATCACATTTATTTATATAGCCCTTCTTACATCAGCTGATATCTCAAAGTGCTGTACAGAATCCCAGCCTAAAACCCCAAACAGCAAGCAATACAGGTGTAGAAGCAACAGGCCTACAAGCCTTCAGTCCAGCCTCTCTAAGCCTATTGCGGACAGTCTGAGCACTGATGGAGGGATTGTGCATTCCTGGTGTAACTCAGACAGTTGTTGTTGCCATCCTGTACCTGTCCCGCAGGTGTGATGTTAAAATGTACCGATCCTGTGCAGGTATTGTTACACATGGTCTGCCACTGTGAGGATGATCAGCTGTCCGTCCTGTCTCCCTGTAGCGCTGTCTTAGGCGTCTCACATTACGGACATTGCAATTTATTGCCCTGGCCACATCTGCAGTCCTCATGCCTCCTTGCAGCATGACTAAGGCACGTTCACGCAGATAAGCAGGGACCCTGGGCATCTTTCTTTTGGTGTTTTTCAGTCAGTAGAAAGGCCTCTTTAGTGTCCTAAGTTTTCATAACTGTGACCTTGATTGACTACCGTCTGTAAGCTGTTAGTGTCTTAACGACCGTTCCACAGGTCCATGTTCATTAATTGTTTATGGTTCATTGAACAGTGTTTAAAACCTTTACAATGAAGATCTGTGAAGTTATTTGGATTTTTACAAATTATCTTTGAAAGACAGGGTCCTGAAAAAGGAACGTCTTTTTTTGCTGAGTTAATTTTTTTATTTTAGTATTGGAAATATCACATTTACATAAGTATTCAGACCCTTTACTCAGTACTTTGTTGAAGAACCTTTGGCAGCGATTACAGCCTCGAGACTTCTTGGGCATGCTACAAGCTTCACACACCTGTATTTGGGGAGTTTCTCTCATTCTTATCTGAAGATCCTCTCAAGCTCTGTCAGGTTGGATGGAGAGAGTCACTGCACAGCTATTTTCAGGTCTCTCCAAAGATGTTCGATCGGGTTCAGGTCCGGGCTCTGGCTAGGCCACTCAAGGACATTCAGAGACTTGTACCAAAGCCACTCCTATGTTGTCTTGGCTGTGTGATTAGGGTAGTTGTCCTGTTGGAAGGTGAACCTTTGCACCAGTCTGAGGTCTTGAGCACTCTGGAGCAGGTTTCCATCAAGAATGTCACTGTACTTTGCTCCGTTCATCTTTCCTCTCGATCCTGACTAGTTTCCCAGACCCTGCCGCTGAAAAACATCCCTACAGCATGATGCTGCCACCACCATTCTTCACCGTAGGGATGGTGCTAGGTTTCCTTCAGATGTGACGCTTGGCATTCAAGCCAAAGAGTTCAATCTTGGTTTCATCAGACCAGAGAATCTTGTTTCTCATGGTCAGAGTCCTTTAGGTGACTTTTGGAAAATTCCAAGCGGGTTGTCATGTGCCTTTTACTGAGGTGTGGCTTCCATCTGTCCACTCTACCATAAAGCCCTGATTGGTGGATTGCAGCAGAGATAGTTGTCCTTCTGGAAAGTTCTCCCATCTCCACAGAGGAACTCTGGAGCTCTGCCAGTGACCATCAGGTTCTTGGTCACCTCGCTAAACAAAGCCTTTCTACCCTGATTGCTCAGTTTGGCCGTGAGGCCAGCTCTTGGAATAGTCTTGATATTTCCAAACTTCTTCCATTTAAGAATGATGGAGGACACTGTGTTCTTGGGGACCTTCGATGCTAGGGAAATGTTTTGGTACCCTTCCCCAGATCTGTGCCTCAACACACTCCTGTCTCAGAGCTCAATGGACAATTCCTTTGACCTCATGGCTTGGTTTTTGCTCTGACATGCACTTTCAGCTGTGGGACCTTATATAGACAGGTGTGTGCCTTTCCAAATCATGTCCAATCAATTGAATTTACCACAGGTGGACTCCAATCAAGTTGTAGAAACATCTCAAAGATCAATGGAAACAGGATGCACCTGAGCTCAATTTCGAGTCTCATAGCAAAGGGTCTGATTACTTATGTAAATCAGATATTTCTGTTTTTTATTTTTAATACATTTGCAAACATTTAAAAAAAAATCTGTTTTCGATTTGTCACAGTGTGTAGATTGAGGAACATTTTAGAATAAGGCTGTAATGTAACAAAATGTGGAAAAAGGGAAGGGGTCTGAATACTTTCCAAATGCACTGTAAATAGCCTGATGTGGACAGCCATTCACAGGCAAACAACTTGAAAGTGTCTAGTAGTCATCTATAGGTAATACCACATGACATGAGAGAGATGGAGAGACACACCTGCATCATGCCTAACAGGAAATGTAAAGAAAAGCTTTCCTTGAAGGATGGGGAAGGAGATGAAGGTCTCAGATGAAGTCCAAGCATTCTGTCCAGTTGTCCCTCAAACAGGCTTGCAGGTGCCATCAACCAAGAAAGATGGTCAAGAAAGAAAGAAAGAGACAGAGAGAGGGCACAAGATCAATAATCACTGTTGAGCGTTCTATTTAAAATAGTGTCAAACTGTTCTAGAGTCATATTGTTTCAGCACAGTAGGGTACAGCAGGGTTAGCGAAATATGCTGATTTACAGTCATGGGGCCAGGCTTATTGCTTCTCATCATGGTGTTGTAGGAGGCAGTAGTGCAGGACCTTGAGAGTATCACGTCCACTGTATAGGGCTGAGTGACTGAACTATGTGAAAGGTCATGTGTGAGTGTGAGAGAGCGAGGAATCAGTAATCAAGTAATATCAGACCGGATCAAAATCATTGATCATCCAGACAGGACGTATGTATACATTCTGAGAAGTAGGCCAATTGTTGTAGCAATAGTCGTGTTCACAACTGAAGAGTGTAGCCTACATCTGCCTTTCAGTGAGCAGGAAAGGATGTTTGTGAAGTATACCCATACCAATTTAAAGGCACATTTTTATTTACTGTATTGGCTGATGTAAGCACACACATCAGCACTGACTAGCTTAAATTGATATTGTTGCATGTGTAACAATTGCTAAGTTAGCTATACAAAATGCCAGATGGGTAAAAGTGCCACATAGTAACTGCAGTTCATTATTACTCAGTCAATAAGCAGAAAGTCTAGCTAAGTTAGCGACTAAAAGTAATGGAGAATTCTCACCTTTCTTCAGCAGGTAACTCTGTCTGGGCATTCATCTTGTAGCGTGTGAAGGGACTAACTTACTTACACTAGCTAGTATGACTACAGCCAGTAGCCAGGTAGGGCTAGCTCGCCAGACTGCTAGCTAGTGCAAGCCAACTTTGTTCAGTTGTTGAGTTTGTTCTATTGGCACGAAATTAAAATAGAATAAAATTTGTTATTTGTTTTCTGTAATTCCATGTCCCGTTTTTTACACAATAAATGAGAAACAAGTCCATTTTAGATTTTCAAATTCAGAAACCAAAAACGAAAATGAGTCCATTTATTCTCTGTAGTCTTTTGACTCAAATAACAAATGAACGGACGATAGACGGACCGGGTCGAGTACAGTGGATTTATTCGGTTTTCATCGTTACTGTTGTGTTTAACTTTCAAGTAATCGGTCTGGCTAACGACAAATAGCACAGGGACATAACGAAATAGATAGAAGTGACAGTCGGTTAGAAAAGGCGATTTGATCGGACAGAAACCGTACTAACGTTAGCTAGCTAATCTCTGTCAAATTAAATTGGTCAAAAGGGATGCCGTTGAAATCCAAATCAGACGGATATTTGGATTTAATGTCGTCTCATTTAATCGGCAGAAGCAGTTTTTCGATAAAAGGTTGTACGATAAATCAATTTCGAACGTGCATATTTTTAAATTGCTGAATTTTAGGAACTAACGTTAGTAGGTAACCTTAGTCTGACGAATTGAAATCACGGACCGAAAGTGCTACGCTAACATACTAGCTAATTTGGCTGGGCAGACAACAACAGATCTGTTTTGCATCATTGCCAAAGAAACATTGCGAGTGAAATTGGTGAAGACGTTTCAGTTCCACAAAGAGTGCTGACATTATCTTTGACTTTGGTAAGAAGGATTGTGTACATTAGCTACCTAGATAGTAACAGAGTTTTTTTGTGGGGGAGGGGATTAACGTTATCTAGTAAGAAAGAAAGGGGTTGGTCGTTTTGGGACTTTACTTTTTGTTTACCTTCTTTCTATATGTTTCCCCCATACGGGGTGTCTCCAATGATGTGTATACTCATTAATGGGTCTGTGGAATCTAGTGCTGAGCGATTAATGCTTTTTGAGGTCGATTCGAATATTAAAAAATCATCACGATTTCGGTTTCGATTCATTTTTTTAAAATATTACATATTTTTGTTGTTGTGTATATTACATTTGTTTTATTTGATTACTATTATTTCATTGGAAGTTATCATGTCATCTTTGTAGAGCTGCTGTCTGAGAAAATCACTATTTTGTAGTTCAAGGGGTCTGAATACTTCCCGAATGCACTATATGCATACTCCTGGGTGGTGAGGTGGTCTAAGGCACTGCATCTCAGTGCAAGAGGCGTCATTGCAGTCCCTGGTTTGAATCCAGGCTGCATTACATCCGGCTGTGATTGGGAGTCCCATTGGGCAGCGCACAATTGGCCCAGTGTCGTCCGGGGTAGGCCGTCATTGTAAATAAGAATTTGTTCTTAACTGACTTGCCTAGTTAAATAAAATAAATGTGCATTCGGAAAGTATTCAGACCCCTTCCCTTTTTCCACATTTTGTTCCGTTACAGCCTTATTCTAAAATGTTCCTCATCAATCTACTCACAATAACTCATAATGACAAAGCAATTTAATATTTGTAATTTTTAAATTCAACATTTTGTGATTTGCGAGTTGAGTTAACAGAAAAAAAACAAATGGAATTCCAATAATTGATCCGAAGTCAGTCAATTAGTTGTTTAAAAACAAAAAAAATAAGCACCATTTTGGTTAATCGCTCAGCACTAGTGGAATTCAGACCATTTTCTGCTAACATACTTTTCTGGGCAAAATTTGATTGGCCTGGTCTGAGCCAACCAAGTAGATCAATAACTACACCATAGGGATAAAATATATTTGATACACCTCTTAGGAAGCAGTCAACAAGTATTATTGAATGTCCGATGGACTGTCTATTTTAACATTTCCCTTTCTTCTCACAGGCAGCAATGAAACTGTTAGAGAACAGCAGTTTGGAAGCTCTGGGCTCTCAACTTTGTGTTGAAACGGGAGAGTCTCACATCCTGGGCAGGTATTTACCATCACAGCACTGGACCAGCAGCGTCAGTAGATCAATTGACCTCATATCTAATCACATGGCACAAAGTGTTCTGTAAAGCCTGCAATACTGTTCCATGACTAACAGAGGTTCAACATTTAACAGGGTGTACTGGCCATTAGGAGGCTTGTGTGTGAACTGCAAGTACATAGCGCCCCCCCCCCCCCCCCCCCCCCCCCCCCTCTACTCAGGGGTGTATTTCTGATGGGGTTAAGAGGCTCTATTTTAGAAGGCAAGATTAACACTTTGGGGCTCTGTGGGAGCTGCAATAACAACATATGTCAAGGCTGAGGGCACTGATATGTAAACACAGAGATAAACAACAGACTGTCAGAATAAGATGGTCAACTGAACTTAAACAAAATATACAGTACCAGTCAAACGTTTGGACACCTACACCTAATAGCGAAGACATCAAAACTATCTATCTGGAGCTCCAGCCCTTCCGGTTCTGTGTCTGTCACAAGGCAGGAAAATAAACTGTCACTGCTCTGTTATCAGATACATTAGCAATGTGGGTCAAAACACAAGTTAACTTCGCTATCGTAGTACATACACTACCAGTCAAAAGTTTTAGAACACCTACTCATTCAAGGGTTTTTCTTTATTTTTACTATTTTCTACATTGTAGAATAATAGTGAAGACATCAAAACTATGAAATAACACTTGGAATCATGTAGTAACCAAAAAAGTGTTAAACAAATCAAAATATATTTTAGATTCTTCGAAGTAGCCACCCTTTGCCTTGATGACAGCTTTGCACATGCTTGGCATTCTCTCAACCAGCTTCACCTGGTATGCTTTTCCAACAGTCTTGAAGGAGTTCCCACATATGCTGAGCACTCGTTGGCTGCTTTTCCTTCACTCTGCGGTCCAACTCATCCCAAACCATCTCAATTTGGTTGAGGTCGGGTGATTGTGGAGGCCAGGTCATTGATGCAGCACTCCATCACTCTCCTTATTGGTCAAATAGCCTTTACACAGCCTGGAAGTGTGTTGGGTCGTTGTCCTGTTGAAAAACAAATGATCGTTTTGCTGGTGACAGTCAGTGATTTATTTAGAATTCAAGGCACACTTAACCAGTATGGCTACAACAGAATTCTGCAGCGATATGTTATCCTATCTGGTTTGCGCAAGGTGCAGAATTCTGTTGTAGCCATACTGGTTAAGTGTGCCTTGAATTCTAAATAAATCACTGACTCACCAACTATGACTCACCAACTATCACTCTATCACATCTCCTCCTCCATGCTTCACGGTGGGAACCACACATGCGGAGATCATCCGTTCCACTACTCTACGTCTCAAAAGGACACGGCTGTTGGAATCAAAAATCTCAAATTTGAACTCATCAGGTGAAAGGACAGATTTCCACCGGTCTAATGTCCATTGCTCGTGTTTCTTGGCCCAAGCAAGTCTCTTCTTCTTATTGGTCTTCTTTAGTAGTGGTTTCTTTGCAGCAATTCAACCATGAAGGCCTGATTCACGCAGTCTCTTCTGAACAGTTGATGTTGAGATGTGTCTGTTACTTGAACTATGTGAAGCATTTATTTGGGCTGCAATTTCTGAGGCTGGTAACTCTATGGAACTTATCCTCTGCAGCAGAGGTAACTCTGGGTCTTCTTTTCCTGTGGCGGTCCTCATGAAAGCCTGTTTTATCATAGCTCTTGGTGGTTTTTGCATCTGCACTTGAAGAAACTTTCAAAGTTCTTCAAATGTTCCGTATTGACTGACCTTCATGTCTTAAAGTAATGATAGACTATCTTTTCTCTTAGCTTATTTGAGTTGTTCTTGCCATAATATGTATTTGTATAAGGTTATCTTCTGTATACCACCCATACCTTGTCACAACACAACTGATTGGCTCAAACTCATTAAGAAGAAAATAAATTCTGCAAATGAACTTTTAACAAGGCACACCTGTTAATTGAAATGCATTCCAGGTGACCTCATGTAGGCTACCTCATGAAGCTGGTTGAGAGAATGCCAAGAGTGTGCAAAGCTGTCATCAAGGCAAAGGGTGGCTACTTTGAACAATCTCAAATATAAAATATATTTTGATTTGTTTAACACTTTTTTGGTTACTACATGATTCCATCTGTGTTATTTCACAGTTTTGATTTTCCACAATGTAGAAAATAATACAAAGAAAAACCCTTGAATGAGTAGGTGTCCAAACCTTTGACTGGTACTAATATATATATATATTATACAGTGCCTTTGGGAAAGTGTTCAGAGCCCTTGACTTTTTCCACATTTTGTTACGTTACAGCCTTATTAAAGAATTTATTAAAACATGTTTTTATCCTCAGCAATCTACACACAATACCCCATAATGACAAAGCGAAAACAGGTTTTTAGAAATTTTTGCAAATATATTAAAATCAGAAATACCTTATTTACATAAGTATTCAGATCCTTTTAATATGAGACTCAAAATTGAGCTCAGGTGCATCCTGTTTTCCAAGATGGTTCTACAACTTGATTGGAGTCCACCTGTGGTAATTTCAATTTATTGGACATGATTTGGAAAGGCACACACCTGTCTATATAAGGTCCCACAGTTGACAGTGTATGTCAGAGCAAAAACCAAGCCATGAGGTCAAAGGAATTGTCAATAGAGCTCAGAGACAGGATTGTGTCGAGGGCACAGATCTGGGGAAGGGTACCAAAATATTTCTGCAGCTTTGAAGGTCCCCAAGAACACAGTGGCCTCCATCATTCTTAAATGGAAGAAGTTTTGGGGGACAAAATGGCGCCGTAGAGAGAACACTGTGTTTCAGCGAGCTCCCGTGGCATTCGTAAATTTATATTCTTTCATTAATCTCCTAGCTTGAAAAAGTGGTAGAATTGGCTAAATAAGTTATCCTGCAATGAGTCTTGACGGTTATTTCTCAAAAATCTCCGACAACATGCCCAGCAGAGCTACTAAGAACTCGACCAAAACCACCATCCCTGTAGATGTGCAGGAGGAGCTAGCTTACGTTAGCGAGGCTAGCACCGTTGCGGATCCAGGCACAATGGACCTGGTGATTCAAAAGATGACGGACAACATTACTAAAGTGATCGATGTTAAGATAAGAACGGTCTTGGAAGCAATAGCAGGCCATTCAGCTGAATTACAGAGGGTGGTCAAACGTGTCGATGAGGCGGAAGGAAGAATCGCTACAGTGGAAGCCTCAACTACATCTATGGACACTAAGATGAAAGCACTTGAGAAACAGGTGCGCGAAATGGCGGAGCACATTGACGACTTGGATAATCGAGGACGCAGATGCAATATTCGTGTTGTGGGACTCCCGGAAAATTCTGAAGGGACACGTTCAGTAAAATTTTTTGAGGAATGGATCCCTGACTACTTACAAATGGACACTAAGGCTGGTCGTGTGAAGCTGGACAGAGCTCATCGCTCTCAAGCACCGATACCCGGTCCCAACCAGCGCCCACGGCCAGTGGTTATAAAGTTCCACAACTTCACCGACAAGCAGCGCGTTATGGATGCGGCTAGAAATATCGGCTCTGACGGTAGTCAACGTAAAGGTCCAAAGGTCTCATTCTTCAATGATTACTCCACAGCGGTTGTACGAAGACGCAAAGGGTTTGATGAGGCGAAGGCTCGACTCAGGAGAATGAAGATGGACTACGCACTGTTGTACCCGGCCACATTGAAGATTATGGTCAACGGATCGCCTAAGAAATTCTCCACACCTGAAGAGGCTGCTGCGTTTATTGACTCTCTCGGGTAAATAACTTTAAGCTGCGCCGCCGCAGCATTGGATAACTTTATTATCTTATTTGAACCTGATCATGAAACAGTGGTGTGAGCTCTCACATGCTCCGGTTCAGTAATATTCGTATTTTTATTATTTTTCTTGCTAAAGTAACTGCCGCTATAGCTCAGGCTGAGATATGGGTGAATCTATATTGGTGCCCAGGCTTGGTTTTAGGTGGAAGAGCCTCAATCTTCATATATTGATTTTCATTTTCATATGTATAAAGGACGAGGCTATTGAGTGGCAATGCAGACTTAAGAGTCTACATTGGAAAGTTGAAATCCCCTGCATGTTAGCTAGTGGGAAAACCCCCTTTTGGATCTTTACATGTTTAATTTTTGGGTTTAGTATAGTTAGAGTTCAGGGTTCATATCGTTTGTTTATGCTCGGTGAGATAGAAGAGAGTTCAACACATGGAAAAAGGTACCACCCCATTTTTACAGTGGGATTCAGTCTGAATATGAAACGGTCAAAGTGCAATGGCAGGTAATACACTGCGTGTATGTACATGGAACATTAGAGGGAGCCATAATCCCATTAAAAGGAAGAAGGTACTGTCTTTTTTGAAAAAAGAAAATGTTGATATTGCCCTGTTGCAAGAAACTCATTTGGATGATAAGGAACATCTGAAATTACAACAAGGGGGGTTTGGTCAAGTGTTTTTCTCATCATTTACATCCAGAAGTAGAGGTGTAGCAATTCTTGTGAAAAAGAACTTACCACTTAAGGTCTTGAATTGTGTGAAAGATAAATCTGGTCGCTTTGTTATAATTAATGGTACTTTACAAGGGCAGAGCATCTCCATAATGAATATTTACTTCCCCCCTGCCCACCCCCCTGATTTCCTCACCAAGGTATTTCTAGACTTTTCAGAATTAAACTCAGACACTGCAGTGGTTGGAGGAGATTTTAATTGTTTGTTGAACCCCCTTATTGATAAGTTTCCCAGCGGTATAGCTTCACTCTCCCCTCGAGCTAAGTCACTTAAAGTTATTTGTGATGATCTGGGGTATGCTGATGTTTGGAGAACTTTTCACCCCTCCAACAGAGAGTTCACTTTTTTCTCTGCACCTCATGGATGTCAGACTAGAATAGATTACTTTTTTATGCCCAGGACGTCTTTGCAGTCTGTTTTATCTGCTAGGATAGGAAGCATAGTCATATCTGATCATGCGGAGGTGATCCTGGACATAAAACTCAACGGGGCATTCAATCTGTCAAGACATTGGAGGTTGAATACAACCATCCTTAAAGACCATACGTTCACATCATATTTTATTACAGAGTTTAAAGCATTTTTCTCTATTAACTCTCAATCAACAGATAATCCCTCGCTCCTTTGGGAAACCTGTAAAGCGTACGCCAGGGGTCTGATTATGTCATACACAGCCACTAAGAGGCGGAAAAAGCGTAAAAAGCAAAAAAGGTTAGAGGGTGAATTAGGAACTAAAGAGAAGGACTACATTAAAACTCCCACTCCTGCCCTATTAAAGGAAATATCAGTTCTTAGATCAACGTTGGACTCTCTCCTAACACAGGACGCTGAAAAGAAAATGGGATTTGTCAGGCAAAAGCTATACGAACATGGCGATAAGCCAGGAAAGTACTTGGCGTACTTAGCTAAAAAGAGAGCTGACTCACAGTCAATTGCTACTATTACTGATTCGGATGGCAATCAGTTATATGAAAATAAATTGATAAATGACTCATTTAAGAAATTTTATGCAAATCTTTATGCCTCAGAACTGCCAAATGACGCACCCAAATTAATGGAGAATTTCTTTTCTAAGATTGAGCTCCCTACTATCTCCGAAGACCAGAGGTCTCTCCTTAATGCCCCTATTACCGAGGAAGAGATAATGTTCGCAATTAAGAATCTGCAAAACGGTAAGGCCCCAGGACCAGACGGGTTTGGTAGTGAATTCTATAAAGAGTTTCATGGCCTGATCCTTGAGCCATTGCGTGATATGTTTAACCACTCATTTTCAAATGACCAGCTCCCTCAAACGCTGAGGGAAGCCAACATATCACTTATTCTCAAAAAGGGAAAATGTCCAGAGTCTTGTTCCTCGTACAGACCAATTTCCCTTCTGAATGTGGATAGAAAATTACTTTCTAAAATTCTAGCCACAAGATTAGAGGACTCACTGCCACTAATTGTGAAAGGAGACCAAACTGGCTTCATTAAGGGCCGTAAGTCGTGCAACAATGTCAGGCGGCTTCTTAATGTAATTCAAGCCTACCAACAAAGTGCTAGGGATGGTCTTGTGCTCTCCCTAGATGCTGAGAAAGCATTTGATCGTGTGGAGTGGTCTTACCTACTCTTTGCTCTAAATAAATTTGGTCTAGGGGACAACTTTATAAAATGGGTGAAAGTTTTATATGAGGATCCTCAGGCTGCTGTCCTTACTAATGGGCTAAGGTCAAATAGCTTCTCTATATACAGAGGTACCAGACAGGGCTGCCCTTTGTCCCCCCTCCTATTTGCACTCGCTATGGAACCACTGGCTGAGGCCATCAGGGTAACGCCTGCTATACAGGGGCTGCTCATTGGTGATGTTCACCATAAAATAAGCTTGTATGCTGATGATGTCCTGATATTCATCTCTAATCCCGAGACCTCAACTACATCTCTTATTAATATTATTCAATTATTCAGCGAATTCTCAGGCTACAAGATTAACTTAACTAAATCAGAGGCTATGCCACTTGGTAGCCTTCACTCTGTACCTAATACTTCTCCCCCCTTCCCTTTTAAATGGTCTCCCTCAGGCTTTACGTATCTGGGTATATTTGTAACTCCTAAATTCCAGCAAATGTACAAAGCCAATTTTGTTCCCTTGTTTGATACAGTAAGACAGGATCTGGAGCGCTGGAACTCTCTCCCGATTTCTTGGTTGGGTAGAATATCCCTCTTGAAAATGAACATTTTACCTAGACTACTTTACCCAATCCAAATGATCCCAGTATTACTCTCCAATAAGGTAATAAAGGATGTAAATGGATGGCTAAGTTCCTTCATATGGAGTAAACGCAAGCCAAGGCTTAAGATGGCAATATTGCAGCTGCCAAGTTCTATGGGGGGCTTGGATCTGCCCAATATCAGGTTCTATCAGTGGTGTGCCCACCTATGTTATATTTCTGATTGGATCACAAACGATGACTCCTCTATTTGGTTAGACATTGAGACTTCTCTTTCAAAATACCCCTTACAGGATCTTTTATTTTTCAGAAGTTTCAAGTCTGTAGAAGATCACTGCAATAATCCTATTACACTTAACACACTCAAGGTGTGGAGGTCAGTTCGGCGCTTCCTGGGAAGGTCCAAACTGACCTCTGCTCTTACCCCAATTCTTAACAACCCAGATTTTGGTCCAGGATTGCTGGATGCTGGCTTTAACTCTTGTCTTAATAAGGGCATACGCAGACTAAATGACTTATTTGCTGATAAGATTCTATTGTCATTTGAGCAGATGGTGGAGAAATACCGACTCCCAAAGCAGGACTTTTTCCGCTTCCTACAAGTAAGACATTATATTGTGAAGAGCACCACCTTAATTGGTAACCCTGATATGTCTGTCATTGAGAGAATGCTTTTCTTTCCACAAAGGAAAATGTCTGTTTTATGATGCTTTAAGGTCCTTTCCTGCTGTCGATACACAGAGGGTGAAACAAGTGTGGGAGAAAGAATTGTCTGTGACTATTGACGAAGAGATGTGGGAGGACATTTGGAGATATGCAAAAACAATATCTATATGTAATCGTACTAGAGCAATCCAATTAAGAATAATACACCGATTGCATATATCCCCAAATCGCAGACATGCCTTTAGCCCCTCTTCCTCTTCTCCTCAGTGTCTTAAATGCAAAACTGATACAGGCACCCTAACACATTGTTTATGGTCATGTACCAAAATACAAAGATACTGGTCTGGTGTTCTGCAAGAAATTGAAAAGATCCTAGGGGTTGATCTAGAATTGGACCCAGTTTCTTTACTGTTGGGTCTCCCTAGTAGGCATGTTACTTCTGTGAGTAAGAGGAGGCTTTATAACATCCTTACCTTTGCTGCAAGGAAAAACATCCTTTTACGGTGGATTAGTGATAAGGTTCCTTCTATTAAAGATTGGCATAAGATACTTTTTGAATGGGTGCCTCTGGAATATCTGACATGTACATTGCATTCTAAAACAGATCAGTTCTACAAAGTGTGGGAACCCTATCTAAATTACCTAGAACCTGAGGTATCAGCTATTATGCTGCAAGGATTCTCTTAGAATGGTGGTGATCTATGTATTCAGAACTACACTGTATGTTCCATGTGTGGAACCTAACTTCTTAGTTTAAACCGAGCTTTTTTGTTTAATCTCTGTTTGTAAGTTTGTTTAAAATGTATGTATTGAGAGACGCAATGATGGGGATAGGGTGAGAGAAGCGGGGATAGGAAAGTGGTGTGCGTATGTGGGTATAGGTATATGTGTATATATATATGTATGCGCAGATATGTGTAGGCGGGTGCCGTATTTTTTTATTATTATTATAATTTTTTGCCTTGTCTCTGTTGTTGTATCTCTTTAATATGGGTGAAAATTGTGAAATTCCAATAAAAATACTGTAAAAAAAAAAAAATGGAAGAAGTTTGGAACCACCAAGACTATTCCTAGAGCTGGCCGCCTGACCAAACTGAGCAATCGGTGGAGAAGGGCCTTGGTCAGGTACGTGACCAAGAATCTGATGGTCATTCTGACAGAGCTGTAGAAACATCTCAAGGATTATCAATGGAAACAGGATGCAGAAAAATCATTTTTAGGTGAAGGCTGTAACGTAACAAAATGTGGTTAAAGTCAAGGGGTCTGAATACTTTCTGAAGGCACACACAACCTATCAATCTGTTTTTCTACCAAACACACACAAACCAAAACCACAATGATAGACACCTCTGTCAGAGATTGACGTCATAAAACCTGAAAGGGGTGTGTCGCCTCATGACGTGTCTGTGCTGAAGATAAGTGGTGTAGGCTAAGTGATTTAAGTACCTGAGCAGGACCAGATGAGTCAATATCGTGTGTTATGCAGTAGAATTGCCATAGAAATGTAGCCCTATTCAATCCCTGTAGCGATTACTGGTAATGTGGAACATTTAGCTAAATAGGCATAATCTCTCTTGCAAAAAGTCTTGATCCCGCAAATAGGGTGATGGATGAGTGTTTTGTGTTATGCGACAGGGGGTTAAATTAACTGAACTGCAGCAGAGGGGTATACTAGGAACTCAATGAGTTAGCCCACCAACTTTGATAAACAACCAGAAATAACTATTTACTTTCTGGTTCATGAAGGAAGCTGAACTTCTTTGTGTTTTTGATTGTTGAGTTAAGCCTGAAATGGGCATGGTCTACTTATCTTCTTTTTTTAAATGAGTTATTTCTAGAATATTCAGGCAAGTTAGCAGGCTAACTCATTGATCCTTCTTAGTAGTATACCCTTCAGGCTTTGAGGTAACAGTAGGAACAGGGATGTTGCATAATGGACTCTAGGTTATGAAACCAGTGGATACAGTGATGGTGGTGATGACCTCTGTCCTGGCTATGATCAATAGAGGCAGTCTGATGCAGGACAGGGTGTACTCTTACAGGGCTTTGTGGCTATTTGTAGACTGTGTAATGGAGAGTGGTATGGAGCGTAAACCAGGGGTGAACGACTGACCCGTCGCATTGAAGCCACAAAGTTCAAGGCCGAATGCTGAACTGCAGGCATTGTTTAAAAAAATAAATAAAAAAGATCCCCCATTATAGGGTAAATCTGTATGAATTCAATAACTTCTTGACAGCATCCCTTTTGATTTAAACAAAACTTTCAATGCATGTTTGCCCATGGAAGAAGTAGTCAGAAAGTTACTTTTTCGACCTGAATGCAAAAACATTCAGGGGATAGAGGTGCTCAAAGTTGACCCATTTTGCATACTCCACCGTACCATGAGAAATCTATGTCTTCATCACTGGAAAATATAAACGGTTGAGTTAGATATCATTTAAAAGCTTAAACAGGGTTGTTAAACTATTTTATTTCAGATGTTTATTTTTACTTGAATTATCTAAAAATGCGTAGTCTCCGATTTTTTTTCTTCCTTCTTCATATTAGCGTATAGCTTAGAGCCTACTTTACATCATCAGTGGTTTTTGTTTCGTGCCCGACATCCGTTGAGACACAGCATGCTCTTGAATACAGGGTGGGTGGCATTTCAATCATAGAAATATAATTATAGAAATATAATTAACAGAGTGGACCTATCCCTTCAGACCACTGCAATTTAGCTGGTACACCATTGAAATGAAATAATAATTTGTACATCTAATTACAACCACAAAAAAGGCTGCCGGTCCTCCCACCGTCGAATGTCAACTTAAGTGGTCATGTCTATTCTATAATCTATATTTCTATGATTTTCAATAGGTTTCCTATTCAATAGGTGCGGACCTCACACCATATTGTGGTACCTTTTTGAAAGTCAAAATGTAAATGTTATTCACATTTTCGTACATTTATCAGCCAAACATGACACCCACCCTGTATTCAAGAGCAGGTTGTGTCTCAACCGATGGCAGGCACAACACAAAACCTCAAATGTAAAATAGGGTCTAAGCTACAGCATATGAGAATACCACAGGTGGACTCCAAGTTGTAGAAACACCTCAAGGATGATCAATGGAAACATGATGCACCTGAGCTCAATTTTGAGTCTCATAGCAAAGGATCTGAATACTTATGTAAATAAGGTATTTCTGTTTTTGTTGTTTGTTTGTTTTTTTAGATTTTTTTGCTTTGTCGTTATTGGGTATTGTGTGTACATTGATGATGAAAACATCTATTTAATCAATTTTAGAATAAGGCTGTAACGTAACAAAATGTGGAAAAAGGGAAGGGGTCTGAATGGTCTGTAAATCTCCCTTGTCTCACGTACCCCTAATATAGACAACAATCAATGTCTTATATATACAAGACAATCACAATATGATACACAATTGGCACCAAAAGGCAGACCACATTTTCTTCTCACTCACTTTTGAGACATGAAACTGTCTATAGAGATTATAAGTTCCAAATTCTTTGCTTACCAAGAAGACGGTGAATGTTCCTAAGTGGCCATGTTACAGTTTTGACTTAAATCTGCTTGAAATATTATGGCAGGACTTGAACATTTATCTCTAGCCATGACCCCCAACATTGACAGAGCTTGAAGAATTTAAAAAAGAATAATAGGCAAATATTACACAATCCAGGTGTGCAAAGCTCTTTGAGACTTACCCAAGAAGACTAACAGCTGTAATTGCTGCCAAAGGTGTTTCTAACATGTATGGACTCAGGAAGCTGAATACTTATGCAATTACTATTTTATATATATATATATATATCTCTCTACAGTGCATTTGGAAAGTATTCAGACCCCTTGACTTTTTTTACATTGTTAAGTTACAGGCTTATTCTAAAATGGTTTAATACAACATTTTCCTCATCAATCTACACACAATACCCCATAATGACAAAGCGAAAACAGGTTTTTAGACATTTTTGCAAATGTTTTAAAAATATTTAAAAAACATAATTTATTTACATAGGTATTCAGACCCTTTGCTATAAGACTTGAAATTGAGCATCCTGTTTCCAGTGACCATCCTTGATGTTTCTACAACTTCATTGGAGTCCACCTGTGGTAAATTCAATTGATTGGACATGATTTGGGAAGGCATACACCGGTCTATATAAGGTCCCACAGTTGACAGTGCATGTCAGAGCAAAAACCAAGCCATGAGGTCGAAGGAATTGTCCGTAGAGCTCCGAGACAGGATTGTGCAGAGGCACAGATCTGGAGAAGGGTACCAAAACATTTCTGCAGCATTGAAGGTCCCCCAAAAACACAGTAGGCTCCATCATTCTTAAATGGAAGAAATTTAGAACCGCCAAGACTCTTCCTAGAGCTGGCCGCCGGGCCAAACTGGCAATCAGGGGAGAAGGGCCTTGGTCAGGGAGGTGACCAAGAACCCGATGGTCACTCTGACAGAGCTTAAGAGTTCCTCTGTGGAGATGGGAGAACCTTCCAGAAGGACAACCATCTCTGGAGTACTCCACAATCAGGCCTTTATGGTAGAGTGGCCAGACGGCAGCCACTCCTCTGTAAAAGGCACATGACAGCCTGCTTGGAGTTTGCCAAAATGCACCGAAAGACAAGATTCTCTGGTCTGATGAAACCAAGGTTGAACTGTTTGGCCTGAATGCGAAGCGTCACGTCTGGAGGAAACCTGGCACCATCTCTACGGTGAAGCATGGTGGTGGCAACATCATGCTGTGGGGATGTTTTTCAGCGGCAGGGACTGGGAGTCTAGTCAGCATCGAGGCAAAGATGAACGGAGCAAAGGATAGAGAGATCCTTGATGATAACATGCTCCAGAGTGCTCAGGAACTCAGACTGGGGCAAAGGTTCACCTTCCAACAGTACAACAACCCTAAGCACAAAGCTAAGACAACGCAGTAGTGGCTTCGGGACAAGTCTCTGAATATCCTTGAGTTGTCAAACCAGAGCCCGGACTTTAACCCGATCTAACATCTCTGGAGAGACCTGAAAATAGCTGTGCAGCGACGCTCCCCATCCAACTTGACAGAACTTGAGAGGATCTGCAGAAAAGAATGGAAGAAACTCCCTAAATACAGGTATGCCAAGCTGGTTTCGTCATACCCAAGAAGATTAGAGGCTGTAATCACTGCCAAGGTGCTTCAACAAAGTAGTGAGTAAAGGTTCTGAATACTTATATAAATGTAATATTTCAGTTTAAAAAATGAATCAAAAATAATACTTTAAAAAAAGTTTTTACTTTGTCATTCTGGGGTATTGTGTGTAGATTGAGGAGGGGGAAACAATGTAAAACATTAGAATAAGGCAATATACAACACAATATAGAAAAAGTCAAGGGGATTGAGTATGAGAAAATGGAAATCTTTGCGTGTGTGTGTGTGTGTGTGTGTGTGTGTGTGTGTGTGTGTGTGTGTGTGTGTGTGTGTGTGTGTGTGTGTGTGTGTGTGTGTGTGTGTGTGTGTGTGTGTGTGTGTGTGTGTGTGTGTGTGTGTGTGTGTGTGTGTGTGTGTGTGTGTGTCATATATATATATATATATATATATATATATTAATTACAGTTGAAGTCGGAAGTTTGCATACACCTTAGCCAAATACATTTGAACTCAGTTTTTCACAATTCCTGACATTTGATCCGAGAAAAAATGCCCTGTTTTAGGTCAGTTAGGATCACCACTTTATTTTAAGAATGTGAAATGTCAGAATAATGATAATAGAGATAATTATGTTTTTCAGATTTTATTTCATTCATCACATTCTCAGTGGGTCAGAAGTTTACATACACTCAATTAGTATTCGGTAGCATTGCCTTTAACTTGGGTAAAATGTTTCGGCTAGCCTTCTCCCACAATAAGTTGGGAGAATTTTGGCCCATTCCTCCTGACAGAGCTGGTGTAACTGAGTCAGGTTTGTAGGCCTCCTTGCTCGCACGTGCTTTTTCAGTTCTGCCCACACATTTTCTATAGGATTGAGGTCAGGGCTTTGTGATGGCCTCTCCAATACCTTGACTTTGTTGTCCATAAGCCATTTTGCCACAACTTTGGAAGTTTGCTTGGGGTCATTGTCCATTTGGAAGAACCATTTGCGACCAAGCTTTAACTTCCTCACTGATGTCTTGAGATGTTGCTTCAATATATCCACATAATTTTCCTCCCTCATGATGCCATCTATTTTGTGGAGTGCACCAGTCCCTCCTGGAGCAAAGCACCCCCACAACATGATGCTGCCACCCCCGTGCCTCACAATTGGGATGGTGTTCTTCGGCTTCCAAGCCTCCCCGTTTTTCCTCCAAACGTAACGATGGTCATTATGGCCAAACAGTTCTATTTTTGTTTCATCAGACCAGATGAAAAAGTACGATCTTTGTCCCCATGTGCAGTTTCAAACCGTATTCTGGCTTTTTTATGGCGGTTTTGGAGCAGTGGTTTCTTCCTTGCTGAGCGGCCTTTCAGGTTATGTCTATATAGGACTCGTTTTACTGTGGATATAGATACTTTTGTATCTCTTTCCTCCAGCATCTTCTCAGGGTCCTTTGCTGTTGTTCTGGGATTGATTTGCACTTTTCGCACCAATGTACGTTCATCTCTAGGAGACAGAACGCATCTCCTTCCTGAGCGGTATGACGTGGTACCTTCAGGCGTTTGGAAATTTCTCCCAAGGATGAACCAGACTTGTGGTCTACAATTTTTTTCTGAGGTCTTGGCTGATTTCTTTTGATTTTCCCATGATGTCAAGCAAAGAGGCACTGAGTTTGAGGGTAGGCCTTGAAATACATCCACAGGTACACCTCCAATTGACTCAAATTATGTCAATTAGTCTATCAGAAGCTTCTAAAGCCGTGACATCATTTTCTGGAATTTTCCACGCTGTTTATAGGCACAGTCAACTTAGTGTATGTAAACTTCTGACCAACTGGAGTTGTGATACAGTGAATTATAAGTGAAATAATCTGTCTGTAAACAATTGTTGGGAAAAATTACTTGTCATGCACAAAGTAGATGTCCTAACCGACAAAACCTGCCAAAACTATAGTTTGTTTAACAAGAAATTTGTGGAGTGGTTGAAAAATGAGTTTTAATTACTCCAACCTAAGTGTATGTAAACATCCGACTTCAACTGTCTATATGTAATTTTTGTGGAAGACAATCGTGGTACCAATATTTGCTTCTATTATACAAAATGTATGTTCTTGAAACAATTTATTTAAAATTCGCACACAGAAGAAGTTTTTAAGGGTCATTTTAATTGCTAATTGCAGCCGTCAGTACCCCAGTCAGCCTTCAACTTGAGATACTCAATGAGAGGGCGCAGCCCTGAGCTAGCTTGCAACATCACTTCCTGGAGTAGCTGAAACTGCACATTTTATGTATCCATTGGACGCCATCTTAACAAATGTTTTTGGCTTCAAATGCGCTATTGAGTCTACACATAGGAATGAATGGTGTCACGTGATCAATGACTTTATCTATTCATACGCAGTAATTTGCATAGAGACACATACACACACAGATAAGCACTGAAACAGCTACCAAGTGCTTGTGTTTAGACTGCTACTTACTGAATTAGAATGGGAAACAATGGCAGCAAGAGCCGTGCTGGCACAATGTGACACAATGAGGCTGCTTCTTTCCACCCTAATAAAGAGCCAAACGTCTGCCAATACTCAGCAAAGTTCAACTGGACCCATTACTAATGATCAACAGAGCACACACTCGCACAGGAATTTGAGGAAGTTCACAAATTCTGTCAGTGAAAAGTTTTCCTTAGAATGTCAATTTCTGGATAATGTATTTATTTGATTGAACCAGGAAGTCTGTTACAAATAGGCCTACACCCACAACAACTATCCTTTATATCCTAATTTGTGCGTTTATTCACAACTAGGCCTAATTTTCCACAGGTTATTAGCTCAGCTTTTTAGGTCAACTTTTCTATGGGTTTCAGATCATCCCAGTTGTCCCTGTTTGTTCAATATTTGTCTGTTAATGAAAACTAGGCCAGTCATGTCACCACCCCCCGTGACCTTTGCTCCTTCCCATAATAAGACTGGGCCACAGTGTGTCTCTGAGCCAGATTTTGGTTTGCACAACCTCTGCTCTTACATAACTGGGGGTGAAGGAAAAATAAACACATGACTAGACTCTGCTCCACTCCCTCTGCATTCCACCCATACCCCTCAAATAGAGCACAGTGAAACAGAGACACAGACACAGATACTTGTTCAAAGCAATAAATACAGAACACGAGACATACAGTGCCTTGCAAAAGTATTTAGACCTCTTGGATTTTCTTCACATTTTATTGTGTTACAAAGTGGGATTAAAATAGATTTAATTGTCATTGTTTGTCAACAATGCACAAAATATTATGTCAAAGTGGGGGGGGGGGGGGGTGACCTTTTTTTAATGATAAGACATTTAATATCTAGAATATAGTCGTGGCATAAGTATTCAGCCCCTTTGTTTAGGCAAGCCTAAATTAGTTCAAGAGTAAAATGTTGCTTAACAAATCACAAAGTTACATGGACTCACTCTGTGTGAAGTTATAGGGGTTGACATTATTTTAAAAATACTAACCCTTCCTCTCTCCCCTCAGCCAGGTATTGCATTTCAAGCACAGATTCGACTACAAAGACCAGGGAGCTTTTCGAAAGCCTCGTAAAAAAGGACAGCGATTTGTAGATGGTTAACAATAACAAATCAGACATTGAATATATTTTTAAGCGTGGTCTAGTTAATTATGCTGTGCATTATGCATGGCTTGACATGTAACTTTTTTTTGCCACTTGTCCTTTTCTTTTACTTGTCCAATAGCACAAGTCACTTGTATAAAAAAAAATAAAAAAGCATTGAGGCTGATGCAACAGATCAGACCGTTTAGCTTAAAATGTTGACGTTTTATTTCTTCATATTATAAGCTCAACAATGCGCACATGGCTGTTGGCTACATGCGAATGTTCCAAAATGCAATTAGCAGGGAAAATACCATTCGCACCTCACGCACAAGTGGTTTCATGTGACAGAGATGAAAGTATCCATTAGAAATGAAGAAAGGGGAGATCTAAAGATGCATCAACTAGCGTGGGTTACTAATATGACTAGTATTATGCGTTTGGCTGTAGGACAATTAAAGAACGTTGATTTCAAAGCCAATAGAACACGAGAAATGCTGGTTTTAATGGCATATTAAGGGTTTCGAAAATAATTCCTTCATTTCAGTGGTCGTATTTTGGCTAGGCTACTTTGAAACATGACATACTTCATAAAATGACATACAATGTCCAGGTTTTAAACAATTTAAGTTTTATGGTTAAATCGTTTTTAAAATGTTGACCGCCTCCGCTCAGATTCAAGGTAGGTGATGTTGCGGTGCACAACATGCACTGTCCTTCACTCTCTGGTCTTGTGACCATTTGATCTACCGTTAATTATCCTTCATTATGTTAGTCAAACATGACTGGTGTTTAGCCTATATTTATGTAATTAAAACTCTCATTAAAGTTTGTCTACATTTTCCTGGTGCTTCTGTTATGTCAGCATCGGTTTGGACATGAGGCTGTAGCCAGTATGCATATCACCTTCACTTTGACTTGTCGTTTTTTATTTATTTATGTAGGCTACATGAAACCGATTTTAATATTATTCCAGTGTTGGCCTCTGAAAAAATTCTGATCGGAGTAATTGTTTGATATTGTGATTTCTGTGTTTTCCATTTCTACTTTTCCATTCGGACTACTTAAATCTACAGTATATTCTTCTTGTCTGAATTTATTTTTTAAAAATGTTACTTGTCGCAGACAGGAGGACTAGCGTTAATGTCGATCCCCGCATTATGTATTAAACCACCCAGAAACCTAAAAGATACAGTCGTCCTTCTGAACTGAGCTGTAGGAGAAGGATGAAACTGCTCAGGGATGAGGCTATTGATGATTTTTTAAACGGTGTGGTAAACTGTTGGGTTGAGCGTGCAGAGATTGACACAGAGACAGGGAGGTTTTAGTCCGCAAAAACAACTTTACTAGGACAGAAAATAAACATAACAAAGAAAATCACTTAGGTCTTGAAATACATCCACAGTTACACCTCCAATTGCCTATCAGAAGCTTCTGAAGCCATGACATCATTTTCTGGAATTTTCCAAGCTGTTTAAAGGCACAGTCAATTTATGACCCACTGGAATTGTGATACAGTGAATTATAAATGAAATAATCTGTCTGTAAACAATTGTTGGAAAAATTACTTGTGTTAAGCACAAAGTAGATGTCCTGCTGATCCAGTGGCGAAAGCAAAGATATTTCATCCGAGTGGAGAATTGCAACTGAAGCACAAAATGTGTCCATTTTTCTTGCTCAAGATATTGTTTGTGTTTTATCCTTCATTTTATGAGTGAAAAACGCAAAATCCTGCGTTAGCATGACCCCTGAGTATTGAATTCTGGACATGACTAGTTTGATACAATACCCATGTCCTCCTTGGTCAGTAGCTAAATGGATGTCCACTTGACAAAAGTTAACTCTGGGTTTTTTGTCTGTCTCTATAGGATCGAGAGCTACTCCTGCAAGATGGCTGGTGATGACAAGCACATGTTTAAGCAATTTTGCCAGGAGGGGGAGCCACATGTCCTAGAGGCCCTCTCACCCCCCCAGTCCAGCGCCACCAGCCCACCCCAGTAAGTACCACAGCCACACCCCTTATCAATGTTTACATAACACGGAAATCACACCAGGAATGAAACGGAAGCAAACAGGGAGGGACTGCCTGTCTTCCATTGCGGAAAGTTTTGCTGTGGTGTGCACTAATGCATTGATACTGGTGTTGTCACAGTATTAGTCTCTTATGTGGCACACTAAGGGGGTGGCAGGTAGCCTAGCGGTTAAGAGCATTGCTCTAGTAACCATAAGGTCACTGGTTCGAATCCCTGAGCCGACTAGGTGAAAAATATGTCTGTGCCCTAGGTTAATTAAATTAAACTTCCCAACCAAATTACTGAACTCTCTCCCTCTCTCTCTACTCATCTCACTTGTTTTGTGCAGACTGGGGAAGAGCAGTGAGGACGCCGAAAACCCTCTGAGTGACAAGTGTTGCAGGAAGACCTTGTTCTACCTCATCACCACGCTCAACGAGTCGTTCAGGCCCGACTACGACTTCAGCGCAGCCCGGGCCCACGAGTTTAGCCGTGAGCCCAGCCTCAACTGGGTCAGTAGCACTGCCTCTGCTCCTCTCATGATTACACCACTTTAGAATGACTTTAAACCAATCTAAATGGGCGGTCATTCATGCCTAATTTCAGCATTGCCCAGATACTCATATACAGATACTTTGAATCTTCCCATGCAAGTCCCGGAAGCACATTGTTACAAAGCCATACACATAAGGGGAAGGTAGTGAGTTTTTTACAAGGGCCTTATGGAATATCACAGGCTGTAAGATAGAGGTGTCAAACTCAATTCCTGGAGGGTCATGTCTGCTGGTTACTTTTATTTCCTTTCGTTTTGTGTCTAATGAAGACCTAAACCACCAGGTGACTAAGCAATCACCATAATTCTAACCTGATTTATCACAATAACCTGAAATGATCGATCAAGTACAGCCACTCGGCCCTCCAGGATTTGAGTTTGACAGGTCTACACATCTGTGAGGAGAATACGTCGTCCTAATGATTGTGTGCCGTGTCTCCCCCAGGTGGCGAATGCGGTGAACAGCAGCCTGTACTCATCAGTTGGCGTGGAGTTCAACTCCCTGGGGCCTGAGCTGTGGAACTCCATCGACCAGGAAATTTGCCTGCAGGAATGTGATATTTACAGGTGTGCGTGTGTGGGAGATATGGTGGTCCCGCGTGGCTCAGTTGGTAGAGCACTGCGCTTGCAACGTCAGGGTTGTGTATTCGATTATCACGGTGGACCAGTACAAAAAAAATAAATGCATGCATTCACTGCTGTAAGTCGTTCTGGATAAGAGCGTCTGCTAAATGACTCAAATGTGAACGTAAATGTATATGCTGCTTGTTGTGTTTGTCGCCGGTATATGTACTATATTTATATGTCCTTATTTGTCCTCAGCTACAACCCTGACCTGGACTCAGACCCCTTTGGGGAGGAAGGCAGCCTCTGGTCCTTCAACTACTTCTTCTACAACAAGAAGCTGAAGAGGATTGTATTCTTCACCTGTCGCTCCGTCAGGTGAGCAGCCACAGCGGGCTTCAGTCTGACTCCATTATCAAGGCAATCTGTGACAATACACACATGGGTTTGTTAGTTCTACAGCCAGTCCGAAATCGTTTCTGGCCTGTGGATGACTTTCTATGGTCCAATGTGTATGATCTAAAATTGGAAAATCTGTCTCATGTTGCTGGTATGAATTGCTCACACCAAACCAGCACAGCAGCAGGAGTTGATTGGGCGTGACGTGCCGAGGCAGCTTGTTCACAACCAAAAGCCTGTCTGATCTCATGATGTGTGAGACTATTATCCATTACCAGGAGGACAAAAATGCCAGGAAAGGGGACTACTAGGTCAACTCCAAAACCTCCACAAACAATCTGTCAACCAGAGCAACCACATGTACCTGTATGTTTGAATAATGAGGCATGATTTTTCCGCTTTATTTCCGCAGTGTCTTGAGTGGGTATGGCTGCGGTTGTCTGGACAACGAGTTGGACATGGAGCTGGATGATGAAGAGGAGATGGACGGATTCACTGAGGACAGGTGGGATCATGTTACTATAGTAATGTTACTACCTGCTTATACTCTTCTAGTGCACCAATGGGCCTCAGTCTTACATATATAATTTTGTCTGTGCATAGGGGTTACATTTGGGTTTCGTGTCTAAATAGAGCCATGATTGACACTGCCTTGTTCTCTCCCCGTCGGCAGGTTCCCCAGAGCTCTTTGTGTCTAGGCACACCCAGGCCTAACATCTAGGCCTACACAACCTCCTCCCCCTTCCGCCATCCTGTTTCTTTTTTCCTCATCTATCCTGTTTTTTTTTCTTTGTCTCGATGTTCTGTACAGCATGACCCAGGAAGCCATTTGCTCATGTAGAGGAAATACATTTGTCCCCCCCCCCCATTGACAAGTGCATGTTTCACACCTTTCACATCAGCTGGATCCGACCCATACCGTGAAGGACATTTTCTAAATGCCCAGGGCAACTGGGATCTAGGTCTCCTGTTTATTGTGCTTTCTCTATCTTCCGTTGTCACTGAGCTAAGAACTGACTCTGTGCCTGATCATTTGATGGAAGGACCTTCCCACGCCTCTCACACCCACATCCTCTTGACCTGAAACCAGCCTCTGCTTGGATGCTGCACTCAAAGAAACCCTCCCAATACTTATTGGATCTGTCTTGGATATTTATGGTCAAGAGAGACCATGGACAGCTAACCCTGACAAGCAAACATTCTCTTTTATTTAAAAAAAATCGCAGCAAATGATGTCACAGAAACCGCTGTGTAAGTGGAGATAGAAGTCCACAGTGCAACACCAGCATCAGTGAGAGCCATGGAAGGGGAGGGGCTTATTACATCAAACCTCTCCTCCAATCCCACACTGGGTAGAGGGTGGGACAACGACAGCTAATTCGATTGACTGTCTATCCAGCTGATTTCCATTTGTGACTGCTTCCTTTGTGTGGCTTTTATGCTTGACAGTGGTGTTAATGTGAGAACTGAAAACTTTTATAGCGCCGAGTTTTTAAACAAATGCTGCTTTTGTAATGGAAACATTGTAATATCTTATGTTGTCTTATTACTGCACATGACATGTGTAGATGGGAGATGGAGATGACTCTGCCAAGGAAAGCAATATGACATCAGACTTGCAGCTTATACAAGATCACTTTCATGAGCGCCTCTGTCACCTTGTTCTGCCTATCAACCATGTTCCTCAATGTGTGATTTTTCTGGTTCCCTTAGGTTAGCCTAAATCATATTGTGAAACTTGTACCCATTTTACACTGCTACAATCATCCATTAATTTTATGCTCAAACATTGCAAAGGCTTTGATGTGAAGCCAAGTGAATGTACTAAACACAGGCAGCAAAGGCATCAGTGATATTTCCAGTAATATTATTAAAGTGTTTTACAGTATTTTTTAGAAAGAAAGACCCGTTTATCTCTGTTCCCTGTGTAAGGCTTGTGAACTCCCATGATGACCTCTGTTCAGGACCTGTTTTGATTATACAGCATATGTTAATAAAGTTGTGTTTGAACCAAATAGTGTCGTCTGTGTTGTCATAGAGAGTGGACACGTGCAACTCACCCAACACAACACATCCCACTCACAGGGAAGAAGAGGACCAAAATGAAGATGTTTTGAACAGTAATGACTACAATGTGATACGGCAATGTAAGGTATAGTTAACCATGTTTCCTACAAGAGGAACGGTTATGTTACACCTCACACTACAACCTTTTTAATAACTAAAAGTGTTCCTATGGACATTGTTGAGTAATGCAAAGAAACATGGAAGGGGCTTTAAACTTGGTCCTGCTCAATCCGTCTTCCTTAAATTAGGTAAGAGGCAGAGAACATAGACCTCATTTAACAATGGTAAAGCTTCAATAAATAATTGGAATAGCACAAGCTATACTTATCACCAGGGGCGCAACTTTGGTTTTAGAATTGGGGGAAACATACATTTATTTGTTTATCCAGTCGGATAAACACTCCAAACAGCCTACCCGACCGCTTGGAGGCGTCTGCATGGTCCTAAAGCACTCCGTAGGCTCGTTTTGTATCACATCCCAATGATAAAACTGGGGAGGACAAAAATGCTATTTCAGAATGTGGGGGGGACGTGTCCCTCCCGTCCCCAGTGAAAGATGCGCCCCTGCTTATCACGACTGATTTAACATTTTAATGTTCTTACATGGTAAATGGCGGTCATCTTAATCTTGGAGACTAGAGGTATGATCAGGGGAGAAAAGGACCAGGGCAGGAAAGTCCAGAAGCGGAACTATGGCTAGGGAACACCAAACCAGGCAGGTAGAGATTGACTTCAGACAGATGGATGCTACAGCTAGATAGAGGGGCTCAAAACCCCTCGTGCAGTGGGGATGAAGCAGAAAAGAGAAACATGTAGTGGGGTTAATATCTCATTAAGCCAATAACCAAAACTTCTACACTATAACAGCACAGCTACAGAAACAAAAGGAGTCTAGGAACACAAATGAAAAGAAAATTGAATGAAAAGTAAAAGTACAAGAATGGATGAAGAGGGGTTGAAGGGGAGAGAATGGATGGATAGAGAGAGGTTATACAAAGTTTTAACCTAATATAGAAATCCCTGCATGCTACTCCTTCCATCCTACCTGCCTCCCGCTTCCTCCCTGCACACCACGGGAGGCTGTTGAGGGGAGGACGTCTCATAATAATGGCCAGAATGGAGCAAATGGAATGGCATCAAACACCTGGAAACCATGTGTTTGATGTATTTGATACCATTCCACGAATACCGCTACAGTCCTTACCGCGAGCCTGTTCTCCCCAAGTAAGGTGCCACCAACCTACTGTGCTGCACACGTCCTCCTTACTCCCTGTGTGACCTGAGTGAAGCCAATGCAGCCGCTATGGGTACAAATAGCTCACTACACATCAACAAAGTGAAAGAAAGCTCCAATTTGCTGCTCCTTGCGTCCCCCCCCCCCCCCCCTTTCTTCCCTGTGTGACCTTAGTGAAGCCAATGCAGCCGCTAGGGGCACACATAGCTCACTACACACTGGCCACTTTAATAAATGGAACACTAGTCACTTTAATAATGTTTACATATTTTGCATTACTCATCTCATATGTATATACTGTATTCTATTCTATTGTATCTTAGTCTATGCCACTCGTACATTGCTCGTCCATATATTTATATATTCTTAATTCCATTCCTTTACTTAGATTTGTGTGTATTAGGTACTGTATATGTTGTGAAATGAGGCTGAATGAACTGTTAATCTCGCTACCAGATAAGGCTGCGCCGATAGCCAGGTGTACCAGTGGTGAGGATTCACTCCATGGTGCTGAAAGGAAAGCTCTGCTGTTGGGACAGCTTTATGTAGGCCCTAACAGTTTGTGGGCACCGCTTGTCACCGTTATAGTGCAATTAATGTATTGTTTAGTGTTGTGTTGTGTAGTGGCTTTGCTGGCATGCATCAACATTTCTTGGAGGGAGTTTGCCCCATCAAGATGTACATGCTAAAATCGGCACTGTACAAATAGTATAATTGCATGATATGATAGCATTTTGCAAACAGATAACATTAGCTAGCTAGATAAGGTTAGCAGTAGCACGCTAGATCATGTTTAGCATGCTCGCTAGCTACAATGACATCTGTCAGTCCCCTATTCGTTGATGTTTATCAACTCCATGTAGAAATTCCCACACCCAATTCGTGAATATGCACAAGTAGCCATCGCCATTCTTCGGAGGTGAAACCTAAACGTGCATTGCCTCTCTAGGACAGGAAATTACATTGAAATAGTGGCAGCAACTTCCTCTTGTAGTTCATTCTAGTACCACGGAGCATAAAAGCATTTTACCAATGTCTGTGCATGGATGGGGAATTTTCAGAGGTAGCCAATCTGAGAAGGAAGCAGACTAAGGAAGGTATGGTGGGAGCTTCGGAAAAATGCCTTTATATAAAAACAGATACAGTGTTATAACCTTCTTGTGGTTAATGAGGTCAAGCCTAGACTCTGGTATAAAACACAATGGTGTGTGAGACGAAGAGCACTATGTTCCATACACAATACATTACAATACTACAGTAAAAGAGGAAAGGTATTAAACCATACAATATATTTTTTAATGATTTCACAAGTGGACACGTTCTCTAGCTATTGCAATGGGATATTTAAAAACATATACAAACGTAAATGACACATTTGGAGAATGAAACATGGACAGTATTAACAATATGTGGTTTGTATACATGGTCTAATAAAATCTGTAAATATGCTTACATAAATGTATTGTCATATTCACCCAGGGAGGGAACAACGTGTAGTAGTAGTAGTAGTAGTAGTAGTAGTAGTAGTAGTAATATAGTTAATTTTCTCACAGTCAGAGACTGAATTGTACACACATGTATAGTCAAAGAATGTAATCAAATAGTGAAATCCTAAACTAGCACAATAATTATAATATATTACAATACAATGATTGTAGAACAACAATATTTGGGATGGCAAATAGAAAAAGAACTTTGGCTCTGAATTTGAGTGTGAGTCTCAAAGATTCCCACTAGATGGGGATATAACTATTGAAAAGAGTTCACGCCACTGGTTGATGAGTCAAGTCAATGGACTCCTCGATATGTTACTGGAACACAGGAGGTTGGTGGCACCTTATTTAGGGAGGACGGGCTCATGGTAATGACTGGAGCGGAATGCTGGAATGGTATCAGTTACTTCTAACATGGTTTGATGCCATTCCATTTGCTCTGTTTCAGCCATTATTATGAGCTGTTCTCCCCTCAGCAGCCTCCACTGTACTGGAAATATTTGCCAACTTACTGAAAAACAGAATGTTGCATGTATTTTTGTGGGAATAATAGTTTTTATTGAGTCACTTCAACAACGGTGCAATCAATTACATTTTTACCAATTCCCCTTCCACCCCTCCCACCACCATCTCAAACAAACCCCTGGCGGACCCACCCTACCCCCAACCTAGGTGTACACCCAATATGAAGAACAAAAACACCAAAATCTAAAGATATTAATAAACAAACAAACAACAAGAATATTTAAGAATATGCATCACCACAACCAAAACATTTTAACACCTCACCTACACCCTCTCCAGCAAATCTGTGATTTCTGAGGCAGCTATTTTCCACATTTCTAAAGTAAAGGGCTTGATGTTATTCATGATGGCAGTGGATAGTTCCATCATAACCACGTCCTATGCTATCTATTTTCTCATGTGAAGGTGGTGTGGTGGCAACCAGTGGCGTGTTCTTGGGCAGCAGTCAACCCAGCAAGCCAAACCTTAGATTGTTTCTCGTTCAGCTGCATGTGAACCCTCATTAAGCAAAATAGGAATTGGTTCAAGGGGTACAGTTTTAACAGGATAGAATCTACACAACATTTTCTTCCAAAATGCTGCATCAACCTATCTGCATGCAACATAATATCCCTGTGAGTAACCACGTTTCCATTCAGTTTTCATGCGGGTAAAGTCATACCATATAAAGGAAAATCATGACAGCTGCGATGGAAACAGGAAATTTCGGTAGTTTTATAAATGCCAACAGATCGTTTGTTCGTTTGACATGGTGAGATTGTAATAAATACCATTTAAAATAACACAAGCATATTGCTATTACGTTGTTATAACTAACTTCTTTCAAAACAGGGTTTCTCACAAACTCATAAGCAGATACTGAGACCCACACACACCCAGAGACAGATGGCTGACACAAACCCCACACAAACACTGATTAAAACAGGAAAGGCCTTGATCAAAAGGGTGCTTGGGTCTGCATTTCACGAGATACTGAGACACACACACACCCAAGGACAGAGGGCTGGCACAAACCTTTCATAAACACTGATAAAACAAGAACATCTACGCACACACAAAATCTCCTGTTTTAGCTGAACATTTTACAGAGACACACAGATATGTCAAAATAGGAACATCTACGCACACACCTAATCTCCTGTTTTAGCTGAACATTTCTGAAGACAAAGAACTCTACTCAGAGCCAATGGGACAGTGATACTAGCCTGAAGGGGACCTTTGCCCAACTCATCAGGACCAACCAGAAGACCAGACCAGCCAGACTCAACCTACTTTATTACCTGTATAAAATACATTTGCACTATGTTTCGGGGCTCTGTCTGCAGGTTCCTTACGAGCTGAATGAACGAGACCGTGCACGCTTGTACCAGATATCTTTACTCTGAATAAACTGCCGCTTGTCATACAATCTACCACCTGGTCCGAATCCATCCTTGACCGACTCTCTCTTCTCCAATATCTCATTATCAACAAGATCCCTTTGTGCCGGTAAATTGAATTATGAGAGAAATGGCGGTGGAAATGTCGTTATGCACAAATATTAATGTAATAACCACCATATCGAAATAAACTTGGAGCCATTCGATGATATGGTGTGTGGTCCTGCCCCACTATGACTCGGGAAACCATTGAGTTTATTAGGCTACAGATGAAATAAGTTATGATGAACTTCACAGGGTGGTGAACGTGGCAGATATTGTGTAAAATAATGCATTTGAAAAATGTGTTAGCTAGCTAGCCAGACAGTTTTAGAGGAATGATTCCATAAATGTAAAAAAAATATATAAAAAATCGTCTGTCCTTTTTTGCAACACTCACTACTGAGTTTCAAACTCCCTCTGGATGCAAACATCAGCACAATAACTGTTTGTCGGGAGCTTCATGAAATGGGTTTCCATGGCTGAGCAGCCGCACAATGCTCAATGCAAGCGTCGGCTGGAGTGGTGTAAAGCTCGCCGCCATTGGACTCTGGAGCAGTAGAAACGCGCTCTCTGGAGTGATGAATCACACTTCACCATCTGGAAGTCCGACAGATCGATCTGGGGGAATGCTACCTGCCCCATGCATAGTGCCAACTGTAAAGTTTGGAGGAGGAGGAATAATGGTATGGGGCTGTTTTTCATGGTTTGGGCTAGGCTCATTAGATTCAGTGAAGGGAAATCTTAACGCTACAGCATACAATGACATTCTAGACGATTCTGTGCTTCCAACTTTGTGGCAACAGTTTGGGGAAGGCACTTTCCTGTATCAGCATGACAATGCCCCAGTGCACAAAGTGAGGTCCATACAGAAATGGTTTGTGGAGGTTGGTGTGAAAGAACTTGACTGGCCTGCACAGAGCCCTGACCTCAACCCCATCGAACACCTTTGGGATGAATTGGAACGCAGACTGCGAGCCAGGCCTAATCGCCCAACATCCGTGCCTGACCTCACTAATGCTCTTGTGGCTGAATAGAAGCAAGTCCCCGCAGCAATGTTCCAACATGTAGTGGAAAGCCTTTTCAGAAGAGCAAAGGTTGTTATAGCAGCATAGGGAGGACCAACTCCATACTAATGCCCATGATTTTGAAATGAGATGTTCAATGAGCAGGTGTCCACATACCTTTGGTCATGTAGTGTATGTTAGAGGCTATTTATATAGAAAATGTGTATAAAACCCATATAAACTCCATTCATGATTATATGACAATATTTTAGGTTGACACTGATTCTGTTACACAATTTTTGAAGTATCTCATACCTTTGTTTTATTTTCCAGCATAAGTAAAATCAGGATTATGTCTCTACTACCGTTCATTCCAATTAGAGTGGTTTGGATTTCTCCCTGACCAATATGCCTGCCATTTTCACACCATAGCCCCTTTGTTATGTCAAGCCTTAATAAAGTTTAGGAGTAAAAATGTGCTTAACAAGTCACATAATAAATTGCATGGACTCACACTGTGTGCAATAATAGTGTAGGATCGGACAAATTTTTTCAAATTTAGCCTAAAATGACAAATCTAACTGCCTGTAGCTCAGGACCTGAAGCAATGATATGCATATTCTTGATACCATTTGAAAGGAAACACTTTGAAGTTTGTAGAAATGTGAAATTAATGTAGAACAATATAACACATTAGATCTGGTAAAAGATAATACATCATCTTTGAAATGCAAGAGAAAGGCCATTATATAACTTTGGATTCTAGGCGCAATTTAGATTGTGGCCACTAGATGGCAGCAGTGTATGTGCAACGTTTTAGACCGATCCAATGAACCATTGCATTACTTGTCAAAATGGGGGCAGACACAGCAGAGGTTCAAACTGTAGGACCCAGTTCCTACATTGAGTATGAAAATTGATTTTATCAAACAGAACAATGCTACATTTTATCTCAGAGACCCTCAGGAGGACAAATCAGAGCAAGATTACTGAATGTAAGTATATTAATGTATCAAACCAGTTGCCGTGATAAAAGTTGTTTTTGTTGTGCACTCTCCTCAAACAATAGCATGGTATTTTTTCCCTGTTAATAGCTACTGTAAATTGGACAGTGCAGTTAGATTAACAAGAATTTAAGCTTTCTGCCCATATAAGACAAATCTATGTCCTGGGAAATGTCCTTGTTACTTACAACGTCATGCTAATCACATTAGCGCACATTAGCTCAACCGTCCAACAGGGGGAAACCGATCCTGTAGGGGTTTTTAACATTATTTTTGAATGACTACCTCATCCCTGTACCCCACACATACAATGATCAGTAAGGTTCCTCAGTCGAGCAGTGAATTTCAAATACAGATTCAACCACAAAGACCAGGGAGGTTTTCTAATGCAGAACGCCACAGGATGTTTTTGTGCTGGTCAGGGGCAGTCAAGTCTGGTGTGAACCAAGGGCTGTATCTGTTCTTAGTTCTACATTTTTTGAATGGGGCATGCTTATTTAAGATGGTGAGGAAAGCACATTTAATGAGCAACCATGCATCCTCTACTGACGGGATGAGGTCAATATCCTTCCAGGATACCAAGGCCTGGTCGATTAGAAAGGCCTGCTCGCTGAAGTGTTTTAGGGAGCGTTTGACAGTGATGAGGGGTGGTCGTTTGACCGCGGACCCATTAGGCACGGAGGCAATGAGGCAGTGATCGCTGAAATCCTGGTTGAAGACAGCAGAGGTGTATTTAGAGGGCAGGTTGGTCAGGATGATATCTAAGTCTGGGTGGTGGTTACAGATTTAGGGCTGTACCTGGTAGGTTCCTTGACAATTTGTGTGAGATTGAGGACATCAAGCTTAGATTGTAGGACGGCCGGGGTGTTAAGCATATCCCGTTTAGGTCACCTAACGAACTCTGAAGATAGATGGGGGGCAATCAATTCACATATGGTGTCCAGGGCACAGCTGGGGGCTGAGGGGGGTATATAAGAAGCAGCAACGGTGAGAGACTTGTTTCTGGAAAGGGGGATTTTTAAAAGTAGAAGCTCGAATTGTTTGGGCACAGACCTGGATAGTATGACAGAACTCTGCAGGCTGTCTCTGCAGTAGATTGCATCTCCGCCCCCGTTGGCAGTTCTATCTTGTCGGAAAATGTTAGTTGGACTAGAGTGAGACTCAGCGAATACAGCAAATAACTGCTATACTGCAAATAACTGCTGTTTTTATGTGTAAGTTTATGTTTAAGATGTAATTCAGCACAAGCATCACTTTGTTCAACACTTTTATATGCCATAAAATGTGTGTTCTACCTACTTCCACACGCTACAACCAGCACTGCAGCTGCAATGAATGGGTATAGCAAAGTCTTCCGATAAGCTTGTGTTGTTATTATTAGCGGCTTGTGTCTTTTTTAATATCAAGGAATATTTCACTTTCTCTGGTCATGGGAGTAACAACGGGAATTGGTGCATGAGGCAGAAATAATGCAGTGCTACTTTAGTTTCACAATCAGCTGGAAGACTGTGTCCCCTTTTCTAAGCGGAGGGAAGGAGGGCGGAAGGTGAGTTAGGTGAAGCTAGCCTCACCGCTGCTCCCTCCCCTCAGACTGACCATCAGATGCAGGCCATCAATTCAGTAAAAAAAAAAAGGTAATTATTATGCTCACTTAGCTGTGCCTCACAAGTAATACAATATATGATCTATTACCAGTGTGATCACATACCTACAGTTTTTAAACATTATTTAAAAATGCTCTTTGAAGAACAACATTGGCTGGGCAATTCAAGCATAGCCAATCTGCATGGATAATGTATTGTACCTATAGCTTACTGCACAAACCTCATTGCTACAGAACTGTTTTTAATTGGTTAATGTTGCATAGACTTACGGATTTTAAGTCAAAACTCTGAGCAATAAAGAAGGAGGCAGAGAGGAATGAGTCAAAGGTAGACGTGGGGAGGTTAAAGTCACCCAGAACTGTGAGAGGTGAGCCATCCTCAGGAAAGGAACTTATCAGGGCGTCAAGCTCATTGATGAACTCTCCAAGGGAACCTGGAGGGCGATAAATGATCACCATTTTGTATGCATCCAATTTCGTTCAACGTTAACTACTTTGCGTGGCGGTGTGTACTAAATGACACGTTTCCCCAAAACGGGGCTCATTCTTACTTTTCGGTACGTTTGCTCTCGTTTTGTGGGTGTTGTGAGGTCAGTATGGGTGTGACCATTTGAAATCACCAAACTTATGCAACACACCATACACAACCACCCTCTAGGCCATCACAACCACGCCGTTCTTCAACTGGTCGTTCTGGGGTGTATTCTTTCCACTGATTCTGCAAACCGTTTCCTAAACGAAAGCAAACAGAACAAAACGGGGAGTGACCTACCTGAATTTGTCCAATAGAAACTCTGCAAAATTGTTTGGATACATTAGTCCAAACAGTACAATGCCGTTTCCGTTGAATTAAACGTTGAACACCATTCTGTCGTACTGAACGCACCACTGTTAGTTAGGTACAGTGGGGAGAACAAGTATTTGATACACTGCCGATTTTGCAGGTTTTCCTACTTACAAAGCATGTAGAGGTCTGTCATTTTTATCATAGGTACACTTCAACTGTGAGAGACGGAATCTAAAACAAAAGTCCAGAAAATCACATTGTATGATTTTTAAGTAATTAATTTGCATTTTATTGCATGACATAAGTATTTGATCACCTACCAACCAGTAAGAATTCCGGCTCTCACAGACCTGTTAGTTTTTCTTTAAGAAGCCCTCCTGTTCTCCACTCATTACCTGTATTAACTGCACCTGTTTGAACTCGTTACCTGTATAAAAGACACCTGTCCACACACTCAATCAAACAGACTCCAACCTCTCCACAATGGCCAAGACCAGAGAGCTGTGTAAGGACATCAGGGATAAATTGTAGACCTGTACAAGGCTGGGATGGGCTACAGGACAATAGGCAAGCAGCTTGATGAGAAGGCAACAACTGTTGGCACAATTATTAGAAAATGGAAGAAGTTCAAGATGACGGTCAATCACCCTCGGTCTGGGGCTCCATGCAAGATCTCACCTCGTGGGGCATCAATGATCATGAGGAATGTGAGGGATCAGCCCAGAACTACACGGCAGGACCTGGTCAATGACCTGAAGAGAGCTGGGACCACAGTCTCAAAGAAAACCATTAGTAACACACTACGCCGTCATGGATTAAAATCCTGCAGCGCACGCAAGGTCCCCCTGCTCAAGCCAGCGCCCGTCTGAAGTTTGCCAATGACCATCTGGATGATCCAGAGGAGGAATGGGAGAAGGTCATGTGGTCTGATGAGACAAAAATAGAGCTTTTTGCTCTAAACTCCACTCGCCGTGTTTGGAGGAATAGAAGGATGAGTACAACCCCAAGAACACCATCCCAACCGTGAAGCATGGAGGTGGAAACATCATTCTTTGGGGATGCTTTTCTGCAAAGGGGACAGGACGACTGCACCGTATTGAGGGGAGGATGGATGGGGCCATGTATCGCGAGATCTACACCAACAACCTCCTTCCCTCAGTAAGAGCATTGAAGATGGGTCGTGGCTGGGTCTTCCAGCATGACAACGACCCGAAACACACAGCCAGGGCAACTAAGGAGTAAGAAGCATCTCAAGGTCCTGGAGTGGCCTAGCCAGTCTCCAGACCTGAACCCAATAGAAAATCTTTGGAGGGAGCCGAAAGTCCGTATTGCCCAGCGACAGCCCCGAAACCTGAAGGATCTGGAGAAGGTCTGTATGGAGGAGTGGGCCAAAATCCCTGCTGCAGTGTGTGCAAACCTGGTCAAGAACTACAGGAAACGTATGATCTCTGTAATTGCAAACTAAGGTTTCTGTACCAAATATTAAGTTCTGCTTTTCTGATGTATCAAATACTTATGTCATGCAATAAAATGCAAATTAATTACTTAAAAATCATACAATGTGATTTTCTGGATTTTTGTTTTAGATTCCGTCTCTCACAGTTGAAGTGTACCTATGATAAAAATTACAGACCTCTACATGCTTTGTAAGTAGGAAAACCTGCAAAATCATCAGTGTATCAAATACTTGTTCTCCCCACTGTACATAGACAAATATACAGTGTTTACAGTAAAAAGTGTATCCATGTGAACGTTAACATGCAACAAGCAGGTGCAAGTGAAGGCAAGCAAAGCAATGAAGCCACCAACAGAAGGTGCCATTGCAAACATTTGTCAGTGAATAAAGGGAAAATATCAGAAAAGAGTAGAGAACACTATACTGTATGTCTATAGACAATGTTTGTCCACTTATCTGATGTTAGATGCACTGAAATCAATACCAAATGCCTCAATCAATTTTGCCAGTCCCGAATTCAACACTCAATGGTCCTGGTCTGAATTGGGTGTGTCATAAACAGCCATGGTCCAAAATAAATAGCCATGCTCTATTCTCATGCTAGCAGAAAGGTTGACGGCAGACAGATATGGCCATGAGAAAAAACCCATCATCATGTGGTATAGGCTCCTCTGTGTCACTTAATTGTTTCTGACTAGACCTCCAGGGTGACTCAGATCGCATCACTACTTCCTGGGACACAAAGGGAAAACACAAAGGAAAACAGAGCCATGAAAACCAATATACGTTATATGAGGAGCATCTATTGAAAAGGGAGAGGGACTGTTTATGACTTGTTGATATCTCCATATTCCCTTTCCCCCTTTTCCTATATTCATGTTTTCTTTTTAATTCTGTAAAATGTGTTTTATAAATTACAATTTAATATGCACTTTGAATAAACTCTGACTTGACTTTGGAGTGATACTAACCTTAGCTTTAACAGGCTCTGTCTTTTCCTTGTGAACTCTGCGGTCAGAGGATAATGATTTCTTGGCGCTGGTCTGTTCTTCGGAATCCCTCTCAGGGTCAGCGCCTTCTCTGTGCCTCCTCTCTCGATGTTTATCCCTCTCTTCCTCCCTCTCTCTGTCCAACCCCTTATGTTCCCTGTGCACTTGCTACTCTTCTCTCGATTCACCATCATGTCTCTGACTCTCACCTGCATCCTGTAACAAAAATATACCCCAGGATGTGAGCCAGCAGTCTGTAGGGTGAAGTTGCCCCTAGCCTAGATGCTGATCTTGGGTCAGTTTTGCATTTCCCCCACTAATGGTTAAGGTTAGGATTGGGGGAGAGGAAGATTATCCTAGATCTGTACCTATACTCTAAAAAATAAAGGTGCATGATGGAACCAAATAAGGTTCTTGAGAGCGATGCCATAGGACACGTGTCAAACTCATTCCACGGAGAGCCGTGTCTGCGGGTTTTCGCTCCTCCCTTGTAATTGATTGATGAATTAAGGTCACTAGTTAGTAAAGAACTCCCCTCACCTAGTTGTCTAGGTCTTAATTGAGTTTGACCGCCCTACCATAGGGGAACCATAAATGGAATGGTTCTTTTAAGAATTTAGGGTTTTAAGCCTTATTCACATATTTCCCAGGGTGCCTTTTTAAGTACATTTTTGAGTCACCAGTACCACCCATGACTGTGTTTACTAGTGACCGAGATATAGTTGTTGCATGCGCTCATTTTCAATTCTGTGGCCTTAACCAAGTGAAATCTTAAGTGAAGATGTTATCATTTAAATGGTGTTCTTGAAGACAATACATTTTATATAGTATTTTATACACTATTTCATAAGGTCTGCTTTTGAGGGCCTAGATTTTCCCTAATAAAGTGGCCTGAAGCAGACAGTTTACAGGCCACATCAGGCCTGCAAGTCACATTGTGCTGGCTTTCAAAGTGATGTTTAATTCCTTTTGGAATCCAGCCAGTGGGGATATGCAACATATGGAATTTGTATTCACCTGCATTCAGAATGACTGCTAGGGTTGAGAAGACTATGATATGAGATTACCTTTAACATCTAAACTCCAAGTAACAGACTGGAATAGTTTAGAAAAACGTTATTTATATGTGAGTAGCATAAGATTAATGAATCAATCAATGCAATTTAAAAAAATCTGCCTTCAATAGAGCATGCTGGGAAATATAATAATGATGGGAGTGGTTTTGGTTCAACTCTGGTTATTAGCACCAACACTGGGGTTATTTTACACCACTGAGTGTTAATTAAATTATTTACAGGGCTAATTTAACTCTTTAATCAACACTAGAAATGTTACACTGAAAAAGCAACACTAGTTTAAACTGGCCAATTTGCTGTGTGCTGTGAAATGGGACACAGCTGCAGGCTTCCATGTATTTCAAGAACCTTTTAGAATTCTGAAGAACTGTAGATGCCACGTCAAGAACCCCACCCTTAACTCAAAGGTTCTTTATCAGGCAAGAGTTCTCCAAGGAATCTTAAGAGCTGAGAAAGAACCATATATAAAGCTTTATTTTTTTCAGTGTAGGGGAAACTTCACCCCAGAGTGTGAGCCAGTGGAGCCAGTCAGGCTTTGTTTGTGGTGTTGTTACCTTACATTCAATTTCGGGGAGAAAAAAAAACCTATGTTTGGACAATATTGAAGACGCTTACGTGTTGTGCTCTATCTTTGTGTCTCCTTTCTCCTCCTTTTATTTTCTATGGTGCTCCCTGTATTCTGAAATCAAAATGAAAAAACAACAAAAATATTAAATATTGTTGTTGTCGCTGGCTCACACTCTGGGGTGAAGTTTCCCCTTTCCTAGTTAAATAAATAAATAAATAAAAATAAAAGTAAGACATAATTTTCACCTAGATAACTTTACCTTTTGTCCTGAATGCTCTCTGTCTGTGTATTTATTTTCTTTCTTTGTCTCTGCGATCCATCTTTGTGGCGTTCTCTCTTTCAGATGCTACCCCTCATTATGTTTATCTCTCTTCTCACGATCATGGTCTTTATCCCTGTCTCTCCCCCCTCTCCTCATCTCTCAGACCTTCGCTTCCTGTCCCTCTCACCCGTTTCTCTCTACTTCTCCTTTTTATCCCTCTCATACGGCTCATCCCCTCACCCATTTCTCTTGCCTTTACTCTCTCCCTGTACTATCATGTAGTTTGTCCTGACTGTCTGTTCCCATCCCTGTACTTGTCATTGTATGTGCCTTTAACCCCCTTCTTGCTCTCTTCTCCTTTCTTTGTCTCTCTCCTCCCTTTTGCCTGTCCTTTCTCGCGAGTCGTCTTTCCATCTGTCCTTCTCTGTCTCTGGGTTTTGTCCTCTATCAGGCACTGTCTCTCTCTCTCTCTCTCTCCCTCTCTGGTGTCGCTCCACGAACACCTCAGTCCTGTGTCTTCTCTCATATTCATCCCTCCTCCTCCCATAGTCTTCATCATGTCCTCCACCTGACGTTGCACTTGATACAATCGGGACAATGTATTTTATTTTTACCCCAATTTCGTGGTGTCCAATTGATAGTTACGGTCTTGTCCCATCGCTGCAACTCCCGTACAGACTTGGGAGAGGCGAAGGTCGGGAGCCGTGCATCCTTCGAAACACAACCCAGCCAAGCCGCATTGCTTCTTGACACAATGCCCACTTAACCCGGAACCAACGTGTCAGAAAAAACACTGTATACCTGGGGACTGTGTCAGCGTGCATTGCACCAGGCCCGCCACAGGAGTCGCTAATGCACGATGGGACAAGAACATCCCTGCCAGCCAAACCCTCCCCTAACCCGGACGACGCTGGGCCTATTGTACGCTGCCCCATGGGTCTCCCAGTAGCAGCCGGCTGCGACAGAGCCTGGACTCGAACCAGGATCTCTAGTGGCACAGCTAGCACTGCGGTGCAGTGCCTTAGACCACTGTGCCACTCGGGAGGCCCTGGGGGACAAGGTTATGATAAAAAAAATGTAGCTACCCTTATCATGCTGCCCCTAGTTATGTGCCTCCTAAGGTAATATGTATCTTATCTAGTTATTTTCTTCATATTTCGACAAGTAGCTAATACAATATTATTCTCATTGTCAACAGCGACAGCAATAACAAAGACTGTCTTTGCTGCAAAGAATATTGGTGTAACGTTATAACCACTAACAAAAGGGTTAGTTACCACTACCATTAGCTTTAACGCCCGGAGATGTATGTTTAGCTACCCTAGCTGTCTATCTCTACGTTTGCCACACATACTGTATGTGTACAATTGTTGTGTATCTAGTCACCAGTTTACCTTCTCAGGATGCATGTTATTGCCTGTATGTTCTTCCTTGTGAAATATTCAACTGATTTCAAAAAATAAAGCTTCCAAACTTGTGTTGACATTATCCAGTGCCATGGCAGCAGATTTCGAAACTAAGGTAACTAAGGTAAATGTGTCATGATCTCTTGACAACAGGATCTTTAATTGATCAAATAGCAATTTCTGCAAGAAAGAACAAATCGCCATGGATACACAGTTCAGTCCATAGAAAGAATTACTAAATTCTTAAGTTACTCAATTCCATTTCTATCGGGAAGCCTTTAATAATAAAATAAAAAATTGTAATCAGTATTTATTGGTTTTGTTTAGTATAGCCTGGGAGCCAGTCAGTTAAAATGATGATAATGGTGATTATTAGGCTGAGGTATTGAATTGATCACACTGAAAGCTATTCAAAGTTCTTATTGGTATGAGACTAGAGAATGTTGCTATTCCTGAAATATGTAGTGGTCTCTACAGATGTTGGGCACGGGGTGGCAATTTTGTGCCTCTGTCACATGGAGCTATTCCTTGACCTACAGTTCATTGAAGGAGGGTTTCCACTAGCTGAATGTGATTGGTTAATAATCTAACACATCTTGGGTGTGTTGTGTGGTTTTCAACATTTTACACATTAATTGCAGGGATTGACACAAAATGTCTTTAAAAAATGTACACATGTTTTGCCAACACGGTGATTGGGTTAAAAGTAACACAACACGTGTCATCCCTAGTTAGACACACGGATGTCTTTTAAAAAATCACTCAACTGAGTGTAGAAATGGGCGGGGGTTATGACTTTGTGGGAAGAGATTGGTAGAATCTAGTGACGACCTTGAAGTACTGTAGTACAGAACGCAAACGTGCGCTGGGAGAGGAATGCGTTGGAAGATTGCGGCTGCTGTAGGTTATTGCAAGTGGAGGACTACCCGAACTCTGCGCGGTATGAGGGAAGCAGCGTGGTATTATTGAAGAATGAGACAAGAAAATTAGGCAAATGAGATGGTTTCTCTTATACTTTATTGCAACGTGGAAGAATAATCAATGCCCACTTTTTCCCAGGGCAAAATGGGCTCAGATGCGGTTGAACTAACGTGAGCGCAATCTGGGGTTGACTCCTAGAGGCTCTGCGCAGGAGGTTTAACATTGGTGACAGTTTAATAAAGAATAGAAGAAGCTTCTTTTGTTGAGGTCTTTACTCCAACATCCCATCGAAACTGTGGGCGCAAAGAAACGAATGTCAATAGACAGTATGACGGCTGTACGAAGCGCCCATGCACATAATGGGAGCTCCGCTGGTTCAAAGGAGGATGGACAAAACACACCGAGCCCGGTTAACACCGAACCCAATACAAACGTATTTCCACCGGCAGACATCGGCGATGACGAGTCTGGATCTTCCGTCGGTGAACTAACTAGGACATGGATTCAGTTTACAAAGACATTCGTGCTCATTTTTCCCATATATGTTTTGGGATATTTTGAATTCAGTTTCAGTTGGCTCTTAATAGGACTTGTAATATTTTTCTGGTGGAGGAGAAACACAGGAGGCAAGAGCACCCGGCTGCACAGAGCCTTGGCGTTCTTTGAACAGGAGGAAAGAACTGTCAAACAAAGTCTGGCAGCTTCTGATTTGCCATCATGGGTAAGACCAAGATGCATTTATAAAGGGAGCACCAAAAAAAAAAAAAAGTGCCCAAAATGTTATCTTTATTCCCCTATTCAGTTAGCCACTCTGGATTACTATTGTATGGCTATATTACTACCATATTTGATTAGCCTATATAAAATGTATTCTATAACCCAAATAAGCCTAGTGCATAGCACACGTGAATTGTTTTTGAGTTTCTAAGAAAACCATCACTGGGATCAGAAGACAGAACAGTGTTGACGTGTAAACCTCTGATCACACAGCTGTCCCCAGCAGTGACATTAGACTAAGCCCCTCTAAATACAGCATTGCACAATGGTAAACCGGACACCAGTGTGGGAGGGACACATGGGCCCCAATCACATTGCCTTGCCACTGTTGAGATAACGAACGACACCTTGCATGCATGATTATGCCTGGAAGATGCACCCAATCTAACCTCACTTATTGTTCGCCTGGTTCTAGGTCTGATTGTACTATCATTGGCATGATGATGAGTGACAAGGAGTTGGCATGATGGCAAAAACAGTCTGGCACTCAGGCTAGCAAAATGTAGGGCCATAGGAGAAACCCCCAACTTAAACGCAACTTGACAATAATGCCGTCTGACTCAAGTTGAAGACATCAACTAGGTCTTTACTTGATGAGGATAATTATTCATCATTTATAAGCTGCTTGAGATCTACTCAGCAAGTGTCAAACTAGGATAGTATCATTGTTTGTCTGTCTCTTCTGCCTTTTTAGCTGACAAGGTGACTACTCATTTGTTTAAGGGGAAAAACATGGGGTGACATCAATTTTCACCATATTTTTATCAAAAAATGTTTGGCTTGTCACACTGTCATGCCTTGTGACTTCTCTCCTAAGACACATTTTTCCAAAGGGCTCTGATAAAATGGTTATTGTGGGTACTTCATCAACTTTTAGTGTGTATAGAACCCTGCTGGGGTTAGTGTGATGAACTAGCTCTGAAGGTCTCTCTAAAGATGACTTAACTTGATTTAGAAGTAAATTAAATGTCTGCCTCAGTGCTGCTCCACGCCGGTAGCTGCCAGCAGCAACGACTCAGTGAGTCAGTAGATGACAGTGTTTTCTCATCAGAGTGCACTAGTCACTACTGTGCTGTGCTAAACTGTCCCTAGCAATGCTGAGCTGGACTGTACCGGCTACACTGTGTTGTGCCCTGTTGTTTGCAGGCTGCCATAGGCATTAGAGGTCGACCGATTAATCGGAATGGCCGATTTAATTAGGGCCGATTTCAAGTTTTCATAACAATCTGTAATCGGCATTTTTGGACACCGATCATGGCCGATTACATTGCACTCCACGGGGAGACTGCGTGGCAGGCTGACTACCTGTTATGCGAGTGCAGCAAGGAGCCAAGGTAAGGTGCTAGCTAGCATTAAACGTATCTTATAAAAAACAATCAATCTTAACATAATCACTAGTTAACTACACATGGTTGATGATATTACTAGTTTATCTAGCTTGTCCTGCTTTGCATATAATCGATGCGGTGCCTGTTAATTTATCATTGAATCATAGCCTACTTCGCCAAACGGGTGATTTAACAAGCGCATTCGCGAAAAAAGCATTGTCGTTGCACCAATGTGTACCTAACCATAAACATCAATGCCTTTCTTAAAATCAATACACAAGTATATATTTTTAAACCTGCATATTTAGTTAATATTGCCTGCTAACATTAATTTATTTTAACTAGGGAAATTGTGTAACTTCTCTTGCGTTCTGTGCAACAGAGTCAGGGTATATGCAGCAGTTTGGGCCGCCTGGCTCCTTGCGAACTGTGTGAAGACTATTTCTTCCTAACAAAGGCAGCCAACTTCGCCAAACGGGAGATGATTTAACAAAAGCACATTTGCGAAAAAAGCACAATCGTTGCACGAATGTACCTAACCATAAACATCAATGCCTTTCTTAAAATCAATACACAGAAGTATATTTTTTAAACCTGCATATTTAGTTAAAAGAAATCCAGGTTAACAGGCAGTATTAAACTAGGGAAATTGTGTCACTTTTCTTGCGTTCATTGCACGCAGAGTCAGGGTATATGCAACAGTTTGGGCCGCCTGGCTCGTTGCGAACTAATTTGACAGAATTTTACGTAATTATGGCATAACATTGAAGGTTGTGCAATGTAACATGAATATTTAGACTTATGGATGCCACCCGTTAGATAAAATACGGAACGGTTCCGTATTTCACTGAAAGAATAAATGTTTTGTTTTCGAAATTATAGTTTCCGGATTTTACCATATTAATGACCTAAGGCTCGTATTTCTGTGTGTTATTATGTTATAATTAAGTCTATGATTTGATATTTGATAGAGCAGTCTGAGTGAGCGGTGGTAGGCAGCAGCAGGCTCGTAAGCATTCATTCAAACAGCACTTTCGTGCGTTTGCCAGCAGCTCTTCGCTGTGCTTCAAGCATAGAGCTGTTTATGACTTCAAGCTTATCAACTCCCGAGTGTCAGAGACGTGTGTATAGGTGGCAGGGAAGTCAGGCGCAGGAGAGTCAAACGGAGTGTAAAATGGAGTCTTTTAATAAATGTCCAAGAAACATGCTCTATAACACTAATAAGAAAATGAATAATAAACAAATATGGGTACGAAGACCCGTTGCGCACCTATAAAAAAATAAACACTACACTGACAACAAACAATCTCTAACAAAGACATGAGGGGAAACAGAGGGTTAAATACACAAGAGGTAATGGATGGGATTGAAAACAGATGTGTGGGAAGACAAGACAAAACCAATGGAAAATGAAAAATGGATCGATGATGGCTAGAAGACCGGTGACGTCGACCGCCGAGCACCGCCCGAACAAGGAGAGGCAACGACTTCGGTAGAAGCCGTGACACCGAGATTAGGCTGGTGTAACCGATGTGAAATGGCTAGCTAGTTAGCGGGGTGCGCGCTAATAGCGGTTCAATCGGTGACGTCACTCGCTCTGAGACCTTGAAGTAGTTGTTCCCCTTGCTCTGCAAGGGCCGCGGCTTTTGTGGATCGATGGGTAACGATGCTTCGAGGGTGGCTGTTGTCGATGTGTTCCTGGTTCGAGCCCAGGTAGGGGCGAGGAGAGGGACGGAAGCCATACTGTTACACTGGCAATACTAAAGTGCCTATAAGAACATCCAATAGTCAAAGGTATATGAAATACAAATGGTAGAGAGAGAAATAGTCCTATAATAACTACAACCTAAAACTTCTTACCTGGGAATATTGAAGACTCATGTTAAAAGGAACCACCAGCAGGAACTTAAATGTTAGCTTTTTTTACATGGCACATATTGCACTTTTACTTTCTTCTCCAACACTTTGTTTTTGCATTATTTAAACCAAATTGAACATGTTTCATTATTTATTTGAGGCTAAATTGATTTTATTGATGTATTAAGTTAAAATAAAAGTGTTCATTCAGTATTGTTGTAATTGTCATTATTACAAATAAATACATTTTTAAAAATCAGCCGATTAATCGGCATCGGCTTTTTTTTGGTCCTCCAATAATCGGTATCGGTATCGGCGTTGAAAAATCATAATCGGTTGACCTCTAATAGGCATGCCTCAGGCACTGAAGGAGAGACTGAACGCTGGTGCTCAGCTTCCTCAGTCTGGACACTACCAGCTGGTCACTCAGACTGAGACGCTGAAACGTGCCACTTGGGTTGTGTTTCTGAGGAGAAGGACAGGGAGTGGGAGGTATCTGAAACTATGAGCTATACAAAAGCTTCCTGTTCTCTAGGAGACACATGTGCTCAGCAAAGCTGTCATTTATTTATTTATTTTTATTTCACCTTTATTTAACCAGATAGGCTAGTTGAGAACAAGTTGTCATTTGCAACTGCGACCTGGCCAAGATAAAGCATAGCATAGCATTTCGACACATACAACAACACATGGAATAAACAAAACATACAGTCAATAATACTGTAGAAAAAAAGAAAACAAAAAGTCTATATACAGTGAGTGCAAATGAGGTAAGATAAGGGAGTTAAGGCAATAAATAGGCCATGGTGGCGAAGTAATTACAATATAGCAAATAAATACTGGAATGGTAGATGTGCAAGTAGATATACTGGGGTGCAGAGGAGCAAGATAAATAAATAAATACAGTATGGGGATGAGGTAGTTGGATGGGCTGTTTACAGATGGGCTATGTACAGGTTCAGTGATCTGCTGCTCTGACAGCTGGTGCTTAAAGCTAGTGAGGGAGATATGAGTCTCCAGCTTCAGTGATTTTTGCAGTTCGTTCCAGTCATTGGCAGCAGAGAACTGGAAGGAAAGGCGGCCAATCAGGAATTGGCTTTGGGGGTGACCAGTGAGATATACCTGCTGGAGCGCGTGCTACGAGTGGGTGCTGCTATGGTGACCAGTGAGCTGAGATAAGGCGGGGCTTTACCTAGCAGAGACTTGTAGATGACCTGTATCCAGTGGGTTTGGCGACGAGTATGAAGCGAGGGCCAGCCAACGAGAGCGTACAGGTCGCAGGGGTGGGTAGTATATGGGGCTTTGGTGACAAAACGGATGGCACTGTGATAGACTGCATCCAATTTGTTGAGTAGAGTGTTGGAGGCTATTTTATAAATGACATCGCCGAAGTCGAGGATCGGTAGGATGGTCAGTTTTACGAGGGTATGTTTGGCTGCGTGAGTGAAGGAGGCTTTGTTGCGAAATAGAAAGCCGATTCTAGATTTAATTTTGGGTTGGAGATGCTTAATGTGAGTCTGGAATGAGAGTTTACTGTCTAACCAGATACCTAGGTATTTGTAGTTATCCACATATTCTAAGTCGGAGCCGTCCAGAGAAGTGATGCAGGACTGGCAGACAGGTGCTGGCAGTGATCGGTTGAAGAGCATGCATTTAGTTTTATTTGCATTTAAGAGCAGTTTGGAGGCCACGGAAGGAGAGTTGTATAGCATTGAAGCTCATCTGGAGGTTAGTTAACACAGTGTCCAAAGAAGGGCCAGAACTATACAGAATGTTGTCGTCTGCGTAGAGGTGGATCAGAGAATCACCAGCAGCGAGAGCGACATCATTGATGTATACAGAGAAAAGAGTCGGCCCGAGAATTTAACCCTGTGGCACCCCCATAGAGACTGCCAGAGGTCCGGACAACAGGCCCTCCGATTTGACACACTGAACTCTATCAGAGAAGTAGTTGGTGAACCAGGCGAGGCAATCGTTTGAGAAACCAAGGCTATCGAGTCTGCCGATGAGGATGTGGTGATTGACAGAGTCGAAAGCCTTGGCCAGGTCGATGAATATGGCTGCATAGTGGCTACTTTGAAGAATCTGAAGGGGAAAAAAAATATTTTGATTTGTTTAACATTTTTTTGGTTACTACATGATTCCATATGTGTTATTTCATAGTTTTGATGTCTTTACTATTATTCTACAATGTAGAAAATAGTAAAAATAAAGAAAAACCCTTGAATGAGTTGGTGTGTCCAAACTTTTACTGGTACTGTATATCATAAGACCTTTTGTTGAGGGACTATTTATACCCTAACACAGTAGTGTTAGGAATCTTCTGGTTTACAGGCCACATCAGGCCTGCAAGTTACATTATGCTAGCATACAAAGTGATGTGTAATTCCTATTGGAATCCAGACAAAGTCAGGATATCCAACAAGTGGAATTGTTAATCACCCGCAAGCTGCACTCAGAATGACTTCCAGGGTAGGGACAATTTACTATTGAGACTACCTCAATCATCTTAACTGGAACAATCATCTCAGTAACGGGTGAAATAAATCAAATTTCTAACAGTTTGGAGAACTGTATGTTATTCATCTTTGTGTAGCATAAGATGAGTGAGTTGCATCAGAACATAGTTAAAATGTCATACCTAAAATTGTGTTTGCCGACTGCTCCTGTATGTTTTGGTTGAAAAATACATCCGCTGTGAGTCATAGGCTGCTGCGTAGCACTGCCTACACTAATGTAAAAATCCTGCTGCTTATTCAGGCTCCTGTGAGACATAAGCAACATGTCAAGGTAGCTACTGTATGGAAGTTGTATACCTCCAGGTGTGTAATGTTTTAAATAAGTAGATCCAAGTTGCTTCTATAATATGCTTTGAAAGTATTTCCATAGGTAAATAACAGCATCCCCATTCAATCCACTTAAATGGACAGTACTGCATTTAAATTACATCTCAATTTCTGTTGTGAGGTGTGAAGTACCTCTTGACAGTTGCACAGTAATTTGATATCACTCATCATTTATTCGCTGAGTAAATGATGTATCCGCAAGGCACTATCCTCTGACCGCTATTTTGTGAATTTGTTGCTTTATAGTATGTGTCAGGTTAATAGAAACCATGTCCACTTGAGTGCTCCTGATTGCATAACAGAGGCACTTGTGGCATGTACAAAAGCTAGGCTTGAATCTGTATCTCCCTACTTCCCACTCCTCTCACTGTCCGATCCTATGCTCCTCTACGCTGTCACGCTAATGCTGGATCAGCTCTTTTCCCACCCGCATTAGCATTACTGCCTCCTGTAGCTCTCACATGCAATCTCGTTGCCACGGCTACACCGCTGGAGCCGCTGCTCCCGAGGGGATAACGCATGACCGCACACTTCCTCTGTGTTGTGCTGGAAAGGTGTGGTAGCCTAATTAGAAAAGTTTTGCTTTTAGACTATGATGATTGTTGGCTTATGAGAGCCAGTGTTATTTATGTGGTTTGTGTGTGTGTGTGTGTGTGTGTACGTTTAGGTACAGTATGTGGGCAATGTGTATGCTCAGGGCTCTCCTCTCTCTCACTGATGCTCATACTGTGTGGAGTGGCCAGCTCCAGTACTGTTATGTCTTTGTAATAACCAGGAGGGGTTCAGGAGTACTGCAGGACTACGTCCCAAATGGCACACTCTTCCCTACATAGTGCACAAATTTTGAGCAGAGTCCTATGGGCACTGGTCAATAGTAGTGCAATATAGGCAATAGGGTGCAATTTAGGATGCAACGCAGGCAGCAGCCATACTTCTGCTGAACCAAGGCAGAATATCTCATGTCCAACAGCTATTTCAGTTAAAATAACAATGTACAATGTGTTTGTTTAGATGGAATCAGTGACTACTGGTACTGGGCAAATAAAACAGTTTTGACCATGGAAACAGTAATGATGTCTTACTTTTTTTCTCTTTAGGTCAACTTCCCAGATGTGGAAAGAGTAGAGTGGCTGAACAAGGTAAAAGAACAAAGAGGAACATACTGTTAGAATTTCCACTTCTATTTTGATGAGGACCTACTTTTCCTGCTTGGTTTTGCGGTGTAGATACATTTTGGTTCCAGGTATAAGGTTCAAATAGGGTTCTACCTGGAACCAGAAAGGGTTCTTCAAAGGGTTATCCTATGGGGACAGCTGAATAACAGGCACGTTGTGAATATGGGACCTGATATTAAAGAATGAATTCAGTGAATTCAGCTCCTTCACTCTGCCTCCTACATTTCTGTGATGACTTACTGTATGATGGTCAGAATGTGCGCCCGGTACCAACTCACTAATCCGTTCCCTCCCCCTCTGGCCCTGCAGACTGTGAGACAGATGTGGCCGTATATTTGCCAGTTCATAGAGAAGCTGTTCCGCGAGACTATCGAGCCGGCCGTGAAGGGAGCCAACTCCCACCTCGGCACGTTCGGCTTCAGCAAGATCAACATGGGGGACAAGGTGAACATGAAGACTTATCAGCAGGAGTCTCTACCTAACCACGCCTTATGTTTATAAGATGGGTTTTCAACCGTTCAACAGGCGGTCAAACCTCCCCAATCTGGTTTTAAAGGTCCAATGCAAACGTTTTTATCTAAATATCAAATCATTTCTGTCTGGGTAACAATTAAGTACCTAACTGTGATTGTTTTCAATTAACATGGTCAAAAAGAAACCAAAAAGATTCTTCGCAAAGATGCATTTCTCAAGCAGGAATTTTGCTAGTACTGTCTCGGAGTGGGTAGGGGAAAACAGAAAACTAGCTGTTATTAACAAATTCACTGCATGGTGATGTCACATTGGAAAGGACAAAGCTCCATCCCACCAAAACAGGCTTAAATTTCAGGCAGTCTTTTCAAACAGCTCTTACATTTTTCTTATAGACAGGGAAAAGGGCAAGTGCTCAAGCACCCCTACACCCGTATCTGTGCATGTGTCTGTGTTGTAGGGACAGCTGGTGGGTGTTTCCCAAATAGTTTCCAGGAGGGGTCACAGAGTAGTGGCGATGTTCATACTGGGTAGAACACAAGTGGGGGGGGGGGCTGAGGCCTAGCGGTGATATCGTGATGTCATCTGTCTTGTGTTTAGCCTTTAAGGATCAACGGGGTCAAGGTTTACACAGAGAATGTGGACAAGCGTCAGATCATCATGGACCTACAGATCAGGTGACCTGACTATTTCCATTTTGGACAGATTGTAGCCTTTGGCTTGTCATAGAATGTACTCTGCTAGTATGTAAAACCTTTTTTTTTTTTTTTCGTAGATAAACATGTGATTTTGTTGATGAACTTTTTTCTCCAGTTTTGTTGGAAATACTGAAATTGATGTGGACATCAAAAGATACTACTGCAAAGCTGGTATTAAGAGCATACAGGTAAGGTAGAGATTATGTTATTGTCTCATTCTCTGTTGTTTTAGGATTAATTAGAGACATAAAAACCTAACGTAAAATTGTTTGGGTGATCATTTTTTCAAATGTCATTTCTTAGGGATGTCAAACACCGGAGGGGGACACATTTTATTTGATTTCATTTAACAAACACCCTTCACTTGAAGTCTGAATTGGATCTGGGGCTGGCCATAAAAATATATTAACTATACAACTCTGAAATGGATGCTCTGATTGTTGATAATGTCACTGATAACCTGTTCATAAGAGTCGAGGACAGTAAACTCCAACCGAATGTTGTGACTGCATGCAAAAGTTACTTTAATGATGGCTGCTTGCTCAATTACACTGGCTTGCAAACAACATTAGATTTGTTTTTATTGCAATGACTTACAAGCAATATACTGTGTGATCAGTTACCTTGTGTGCAGTGTTAATTTTGGCTTCTATTTTAGATGTAGTTTTAGTCTTAGTCTTTTGACTAAAATACCTTTTCATCTTGGTCACATTTGAGTAATTTCATCCTAATCAGTCGACTAAAACTCTGGACAATTTTTGTCACAATCATTTAAGTCACCTCTTAGTCAGTGCATTTTTTTACCCCATGAAATCATTTATATATATATATTTTTTAACCTAAGAACAAATTCTAATTTTCAATTGGTTAACTGCCTGTTCAGGGGCAGAATGACAGATTTGTACCTTGTCAGCTCGAGGATTTGAACTTACAACCTTTCGGTTACTAGTCCAACGCTCTAACCACTAGGCTACCCTGCCACACCTTTAACTTCCATCATGTGCACTTTCAGATGGCCTTGTACAACTAGGCCTACTATCCCCTCAAATAGCTGAAACGTTACTATTGTGGCAGATTGTAACCAATGCCAGTTTTAATTTCATTAACAATAACTATGACCCCAAAAAATCCTGACGAAAACGAATGACGGTAACGAGACGAGATCCCTTAAAAAATATATATATTTTATATTTGACGACAATGTGACGAGATGAGAATTCCATGTGAAACGAATAAACATTAAATGTGACATGAAGCTCCTTTTCATCTGTTTTGTCCAATCATAAGCATGCATGCCTTTGCAGAATATTTAATGCAATCCTCTCATTGGCAGAATGAACATCTTTCAGTTGCACAGTCTGATTGAGCGGATCTGTCTGGCTCTCCCATAGGCTACAGCTCTCGGGCGGTCACTTCAGTCACTCGTCTCTCTTTTGAACTGATGCGCAGCCAGGACACTTCAATTGTAACTAACCTCAACTAGAAATAATACTTTTTACACTCTTACTTTCACGTAGGCTGTTTTTGCTTTGACCACAACAGAAGCTCTATTTTTCCATGTGCGTTGTTATTCATCTCGCAGTTGGCAAAATGTGAGTGCAGTTGTTTTTTCTCGATTGGAAATGTTAATTATATTTGCTGAGTATTAGTACAGTAATAATTCTGACATTGTTGGAAAGCTTCGATTCTCCTCTTTTTTTTAATGGATTCACTGTTATGGCCACCATTGTTCCTGTACCCAAGAAGGCAAAGGTAACTGAACTAAAAGACTGTCGCCCCGTAGCACTCACTTCTGTCATCATGAAGTGCTTTGAGAGACTAGTCAAGGATCATATCACCTCCACCTTACCTGCCACCCTAGACCCACTACAATTTGCATACCGCCCCAATAGGTCCACAGACGATGCAATCGCCATCACACTGCACACTGTCCTATACCATCTGGACAAAAGGAATACCTATGTAAGAATGCTGTTCAACACCATAGTACCCTCCAAGCTCATCATTAAGCTTGAGGCCCTGGGTCTCAACCCTGCCCTGTGCAATTGGGAGCACCCCCCTATCCACATCGATGGGACAGCAGTGGAGAAGGCTACCATCCAGAAGGCGAGGTCAGTACAGGTGCATCAAAGCTGGGACCGAGAGACTGCCTGTAGCTTCTATCTCAAGGGCATCAAACTGTTAAACAGCCATCACTAACACAGAGAGGCTGCTGCCTACATACAGACTTGAAGTCATTGGCCACTTTAATAAATGGATCACTAGTCACTTTGATAATGCCATTTTAATAATGTTTACGTATCTTGCATTACTCACCTCATACACTACAGGTCAAAAGTTTTTGAAGTTTTTCTATATTTTTACTATTTTCTACATGGTAGAATAATAGTGAAGACATCAAAACTATGATATAACACATAAGGAATCATGTAGCATGGAGGAAAAGTGTTAAACAAATCAAAATATATTTCATATTTGAGATTCTTCAAATAGCCACCCTTTGCCTTGATGACAGCTTTGCACACTGTTGGCATTCTCTCAACCAGCTTCACATGGAATGCTTTTCCAACAGTCTTGAAGGAGTTCCCACATATGCTGAGCACTTATTGGCTGCTTTACCTTCACTCTGCGGTCCGACTCATCCCAAACCATCTCAATTTGGTTGAGGTCGGGGGATTGTGGAGCCAGGTCATCTGATGCAGCACTCCATCATGCAGCACTCCTTCTTGGTTAAATATCCCTTACTCATCCTAGAGGTGTGTTGGGTCATTGTCCTGTTGAAAAACAAATGATAGTCCCACTAAGCCCAAACCAGATGGGATGGCGTATCGCTGCAGAATGTTGTGGTAGCCGTGCTGGTTAAGTGTGCCTTGAATTCTAAATAAATCACAGACAGTGTCACTAGCAAAGCACCCCCACACCGTAACAACTCCTCCTCTGTGCTTTACGGTGGGAAATACACATGCGGAGAACATCCATTCACCCACACCGCGTCTCACAAAGACACGGCGGTTGGAACCAAAAATCTACAATTTGGACTCCAGACCAAAGGACAAATTTCCACCGGTCTAATGTCCATTGTTCGTGTTTCTTGGTCCAAGCAAGTCTCTTCTTATTATTAGTGTCCTTTAGTATTGGTTTGTTTTCAGCAATTCAATCATAAAGGCCTGATTCACACAGTGTCCTCTGAACAGTTGATGTTGAGATGTATCTGTTACTTGAAATCTGAAGCATTTATTTGGGCTGCAATTTCTGAGGCTGTAACTCTAATGAACTTATCCTCTGCAGCAGATGTAACTCTGGGTCTTCCTTTCCTGTGGCGGTCCTCATGAGAGCCAGTTTCATCATAGAGCTTGAAGGTTTTTACAACTGCACTTGAAGAAACATTCAAAGTTCTTGAAACTCTCCGTATTGACTGACCTTCATGTCTTAAAGTTGATGGACTGTCGTTTCTCTTTGCTTATTTGAGCTGTTCTTGCAACAATATGGACTTGGTCTTTTACCAAATAGGGTTATCTTCTGTATAACCCCCTACCTCACAACACAACTGATTGGCTCAAACACATTAAGAAGGAAATAAATTCCACAAATTAACTTTAACTTTTTTCTAAACAAGGCACACCTGTTAATTGAAATGCATTCCAGGTGACTACCTCATGAAGCTGGTTGAGAGAATGCCAAGAGTGTACAAAGCTGTCATCAAGGCAAAGGGTGGCAATTTGAAGAATCTCAAATATAAAATATATTTTGATTTGTTTAACCCTTTTTAGGTTTCTACATGATTCCATATGTGTTATTTCATAGTTTTGATGTCTTCACTATTATTCTACAATGTAGAAAGTAGTAAAAATAAATAAAACCCCCTGAATGAGTAGGTGTTCTAAAACTTTAGACTGGTAGTCTATGTATATACTGTATTTTATACCATCTATTACATCTTGTCTGTGCTGCTCGGTCATCACTCATCCTTATGTTTATATGTATAAATTCTTATTCCATCCCTTTACTTCGATTTGTGTGTATTAGGTACTGGTTGTGGAATTGTTCGATTTACTTGTTTGATATTACTGCACTGTCGGAACTAGAGGCACAAGCATTTCGCTACACTCGCAATAACATCTGTTAACCATGTGTATGTGACCAAGGTTATGATTGGGAGGAAAGAGCTGTTTGCCTAAATTGGTAACCTGTAGCCAAGGCTTTGTACTGTAGCCTATATGGTAAATCATGGCTGACATCATTGTTTTTTTTTTTTTCATGGCATCTCATCTTGTTTTTCCTCAGGAAAAATAGGTTGTTGACTATTTTTTGTTATTGTTGATGAAATTAACGCTGCTTGTGTGTGTATGTGTGGGAGAATATCGAGAGTAGGCCTTGAACAGAACAAGTGTTTATGTCTTTGGCCATTGCGTAGCAGGCAGCAATGAAACATAGCTGGAAGGTAAAGCAATCAATCTGGCTCCTTAGAGCCAAAGAGCCATTATTATCATCCTTCGAAGAGATTTACTTCACAAAGCCCTATTATAAAGCACTGGCTCACATTTCTCATACTCACAGTACATCGTATAGAGGAGTTTGGAAACAGCGTACTTTGCGTCTTAGAAGGGGAGTTTAAATCGTGTCTTATTTTTGTGTGATTCAAAAAAATTATAATATTAAGCAAATAAATACTGCGATTGAGACAGACAATAGACACTGGTGTCTTTATATGGATAATTACCATTTTGTTTTAAACTCATGTCCATTGAACAAAAATAATAGTGTGGCCTGTTTTGCTCATATACAGTATCAGCACTTAAACGACCTGCTTGTCTTGAGAGATATAATTAGAACGAATCTGTTCAGGAAGTTGAGGATGACAGATATGTTATGTCTGATAGTAATGCAGTAGTAGTGTGGGGGGGGGGCATCTTTGGAGTGAAAGACCTCTTTGGAGTGTCTCTGGAGGCATGTGTCTGCTGCGGTGTCCAGGCGTCCACTCTTGAATGTTCCCATACAGGTCATTAGTTGGGTCAAGGGCCTGCAGTGTTGGTTCCCTGATACTGAAAGCTCCCTTAATGATGTGTGGTTGTGTGTGTGTGTGTTTATGTTTTATCTCTGCGAGCGAGCACATTTTTATCTTGATGCCTCTTTTGTGTTTCACAGCTCCATGGAGTGTTGAGAGTAGTCATGGAGCCGTTGCTAGGTGACATGCCCCTGATAGGAGCCTTGTCCCTGTTCTTTCTGAAGAAACCTGTAAGTTCTAGCCCTGACACACACTTGACACACACTTCCTCTTTCTATCATTTGGAATTAAGGTCACTTGCATCATTAGCCGCTTGCAAGACAGTTGTTTGGCCATGGCTATTTTATCACTGTCTTCCTTCCTGTAGTGCTGAGCCTCCAGGCCTATGTTCTGCCTAAACCTTTGGCCAATTTAAGTCAGATACAAGTCCCGAGTGGAGACACTGGAGCCTTAAATAGACATAGATCAGGCTAGTCCTACTTTGGTGGATTTCTTTGCACTGCCTATGCCAGCCTCAGTGCAGACAGCAGATAGAGGAAGCAGGAGGAGTGTAGTGGTAAGACTGTGAGTCGCAGTGTTACATGTTGGGACACAAGCCAGGCAGTGGGTGTTAATTACACAGTATCTGAGTGTGATTCATCTTCTTTGAGAGCAGACCACAGACTCTAGATCAGGAGCTCCTGTTTCTGTGGCCTCGGGCATGATTATATTTCTATTATCTGTCATCCTAATAATGGGGGGGGGAAAGCACATTTTATGGAAGAACTTTTGAGGTAAAGGATAAAAAGGGTCCCTCTTCTCTCTGATTTAGGGGGTAGAGTTAAGTCAAATATTCTCCAGAATGCTTCACAGTGAAGTGGACAACCCTTCATTCTCCTCCTTAAATGGTTCAATCTTGACTGCCAAATAAAATAACATTCTGAGACGACTTGTGGATGGGAGGACGGCATTTTAGGCGATGAAACGCAGAGAACTGGAGGGATAACATCCTTAGGAAGGCTACTCAAGTTCTGCAGTGTGCAGCTAAAATGCACCGCTGCAAAGTTCTGCAATGCGCAGCTGTTTTAATTGGTACACATTATGTACATGGTCTCCAAGCACCCTCCATTAGTTGATAATGTTATGCTTGGAGAAGAAGCCACACTGCTCTGCCAGTTCACTGCTACGGTACAGTACCCCCTATAGGGCTTCTCCACTGCAGCTGGTGTCACTCCAGCGTTTGTATGCACCAGTGTTATACACAAAAGGCAACAGAGTATTTGGGCCAAACATTGGCAGCAATCCATGCAGTGGAAATGCACCATATGGAATTGGCTACTTTGCAGTGTTCTGGACAGTCCTTGTTCAACACTATATCTGCTGCAGTGTAGGCAACACAGAGAGAGAGGGAGGGGGAGGGGGAGGGGGAGGGGGGGGGGCTGTAAAAACGCATTGAAATTGATTCCTTGAGCCAAGAGACACATCAAAGCTCCGACTAGCATAAAGAAAAAAAATACCCGTCGGCTTAGAAGTTACTACCTGCATTTCCACAATGCCTGTTTGAAATCACCCTGCATATTGGTAAACGTGAAATCTTTATCTGAGTGACAGCACAGCTAAGCCAGAAAAAGTTACCGTCAAGGAGTCCTGTGCTGTCACTCAGATCAAATTTTCACGTTTACCAATATGCAGGGTGATTTCAAACAGGCATTGTCCCCTTTTATCATAACATTGTATAACCACAAAACCTTTTGGTAAGAGACTTTTGCATGGAAAAATACACAGTCCCTGGCTCCCTGACCTCAATATAGAACCTGTGTCCATCCCAAATGGTGCCGTATTTTCTATGTTGTGTGCTACTGTTGACCAGGGTCCATAGGAAATAGGATGTCATTTGGGACAGCCCCTGTATACGGATTTGGTTTTTTTAATAAATCTTTCAGAGGGTCAAGTATTAGTCCAATCTGGGGGGCGGTATCTTTGGTGTCAGTGTTCTAACACTGACTCATACATATACTGTACAAAGATGTGTGTCCCCAGTTCAACAGTAACGTGTATATAAGAGAAAGCTGAAACAAGTAAAACAGCTACAGGTACAGTATTTAACTCTAGTAGCCTGTTAGAACCAGCCTGATTGTATACGTATACTGTATGTCTCACCGTCATTGTGTATTGTTTTGTATATTGAGACATCAAGCCATGATAACACGATAGGTAGCTCAGAGGTTGAGAACAGAGCAGAAGACACATTTCTGCTGTTCGTAAATAATAAAGTTGTATTGGGTATTTACTACAGAAATGGAACACAGATTTAAGGCTGTGCCATCAGGCTAAATATAGGGTAAAACTGCAGCAAAAGAATATGCTTGTTGGCACACCATCTTGTCATTTTTCGTGTGCAAAATTGTCCGATTTCAAAGGAAATTGGTTTATTTGTCAAGAGGCAAGGAAATGAGCTCCTTTGGCTTCTGTTTTACTTTGCTGCACTTGTGAGTAATTACATCACAGGAGTCACACAACAATATAGTTAAGTGCTTGAATCAATGTAGATCATTTACTTAATCTCACTCTTTCTGGCTAGTGTCCCTGTGTGCATTTTTCCCTTCTATAAGATGGTGTTTGTTTTTAGATAATTGAAGTAAAAAAGCGCAGGTGTGGCTTTTCAATCGTTCTTTGTACAGCATGTTCTTCCAGATTCCATACCGCTAAAATCTACATGTGTTTTGTTTTCATCTAGCTTTTGGACATCAACTGGACAGGCCTCACCAATATACTAGACATTCCTGGGCTCAAGTAAGTAAACTGGGTCTGTTTTGTGCTCTGGGGGTGAAGTTTCCCCTAGGTCCAGATCTAGGAGCGGGTTCCCCTCCCCCAATCCTAACCTTAACCACTAGTGGGGAAAATGTAAAACTGACCCAAGATCAGTGTCTTGGGGCAACTTCACCCTACACCCTCTTTCGTCAGGCAAAGCTTTCACTACTTTTAGGTACAAGACGTTTTGCGGTTTCTACAACCATTTTTTTGACTTTTATATTAATGATATATACCCATTTTGTTTCTTAAAGAATATATCATATACATGCCTTATGGGCTCAGTTCAACAGTCGTACCCCATCACAACCCAAAGTATACACTTGTTTTACTCCATTAGTTGTTAACAGTGTAGTTGCAAACAAACACTGTATGAACTATCATTTTGATACCAGGGATGGTGAGTCCTTGCATCCATAGCGTATCTATGAATCGGATACATTTGGGCTTTGTTATTGTTTGAACTGCAGATTGCCACTTGAAACTAGAGTGACCATCGCCCTACAGCTGTTAAGACTGTTAGTCCATTATGCTCACCGCAACACATGACTGCCTGCGAGCTGTGAGACTAAAAAGGCTCGAAAGCAAGAAGGTTTTTATGGTTGAACAAGCTGTCGTTTTCATTTGTGCAACTCATCGCTGACTTTATAGAGATCTATGGTGTGTAAATTGGGCTGCTCCACCAACTCTCTATGGTTGCTAAAATACGCTATTCTGCACATCTCTCAACTCTGAAATGATGGGGTAACAGGCAGGGGACTTGGGGATTTCTTAGGGCTCATTTAAATGAAAGAGCAAAGTGGATGGTCTGCTTATCGAGAGCAACTGTTATGCTTTAGTGTAGAATATAATAGACGTGACAGTAAAGAGGCATTGGCTACGAAGTAAACACTTCTTGTGTTGTCTTTACGTTTTTCTGTTGTGTGACGGTGCTACTACTTGCGTTGAATTGAATCCCACAAGAGCAAATTGGATTTGTAACCACTCACCAGCAAGACAGGTACAGCAACAACATGCATACATAAGAGTCACAGACAGAGAACTGATGGCTGGTGAAACAAGCACAACTCATCCATAAGCAAATGGATCCAATATAATATGTTTCCCCCTGCTGGTAAAGGAGCCAAGCCATTTGAAGTGCAGATAACCTTTGTCTTCTCTGCAGACGTCAGGCATCATTTCTGTTATTCACATTCACTGCTTAGTTTCTATATGGTTGTGAGTTGACAGTGGCTTTTGCTCATTTAACTCATGTAAATGCTAATGTGGCGGTGGAAAAAGGCCCTAATAAAGATTTCATGATACAGCCACACTCTCCTCCCCACACTCTATTTATTTAGACAAGGGTGTTGACACATCCGCAGCTCAGTGACGGAAATCATCCCCCACACCGCTAGTTCTCTGTAGGGGTGTAATAGATCTGTGCAGTCAGCACACTGTGGGTCTGTTGGTGGAGGCTAGGGGATGGCGCTCGAGGTCACCAGGCTGCTCATCATTACGCACACCTGTCACCATCGTTACGCACACCAGCGCCTCATCAGACTCACCTGGGCTCCATCACCTGCCTGATTACCTTCCCTATATATGTCACTCCCTTTGGTTCTTTCCCCAGGCGTTATCGTTTCTGTTTCAGTGTTTCATGTCTGTACGCTACTTGCGTTTCTTGTTTGGTATTTATTATTGAAGTCTCTCCCTGTACTTGGTTCCTGACTCTCAGCGTACACGTTACACACTGTAACAGAAAACTGTAAATGATATGGTAATTTGGGGTATTAGCTGTACATTATGTTGCATTATGGGAAAATGTTGTGGGTGGGAAAATAATTACTATATTTTGAACTGTACTGTAATTCCACCCCACATAATACAGTACCGTACCGTAACTTTGGAGCGGCGAAAAAACGTTTGACCAATAGTGGGTGCATGGTATTGTTGTTTCTGTCTCATTTAACATATTTTGAGGCATGCCTGTAAGATGCTATATTTGTTGTACCCGTGAGTGAGAACACTCTACCCATTGAACTCCTATGTTGTTATAGTGCCCCATCAATTTGTATAGGGGACAGATTGAATTGGCAGTAAATCTTAAATCTTAAACGTTTGAGCATTTTGCCATGTCCCTTTGGTCTGTTTTGCCCTGTAGTCGCTGCCAGTTTGGAGGCCTTCGTTAAGGCCTCTAGAAGTGCAAGTCATATAAAATACCAAGTATTAATTCATTTGTAAACACTTTACCTAGCAGCCAACTTGCTTGCACTAATCCTTTGTAATTACAGTAAAATACTGTGGAATACAAATCTCCCCTTAATTAATTCAGATTACGGTAGCATTTACTTTTTTACAGTATAATACAGTACATTTTACAGTATTGTACTGTGCACCGTTACACAGTACTTTCTTTGATACCGTATTTATATTACGGTAGGTGTACTGAAATATTAAATACATGATTTTGCTTGCCACCGAGCTGCATGTAAGCGCCGGTCAGTGCCAGCTGCATGTTGAAAACAGCTCACCCCGCTCGTGCGCATGTGTGTGTACCTGTATGTGTTCCACGTGATTGATCCCACACTAAAGAGGAATCATGTCCTTTGTAATGCTCCTTAATCTGCTCACACAGAAGTGCTTTAGCTCTCTGCTCAGCTGCAAAAGAAATGATAGGATAAAATGATGACTACGTTTCTTTGAGAAATAAGAGACAAAGAGTGAAGGAATGTACTGTATATGGGGGTATTTAAATTGGTTCTATGCCTTTTCAAATATATACGGTTGTTTCATTTTTACAGATTGCTTCAACCCTCTCATGCAGTTATTTCTGTGTACAGAATTAGGCCGAAGTGGATAGCTCAAAGGTTGACAGAAAATCTCAGCAGATACTAGACCACTTATGGCTATCAACTTCTCGTTAACCAGGCATTGTAATTCCCAGGCTGTAAGGCCTCCTTAATGTCACTGCTAAGTGTTGACTCCCTAGTGGATTACATTGATATTTTGAGGTTTGTGGCTTTACTCCAGCAACATGCTTGAACCCCTTCCAATGTTCCTACCGTCTTATAAAATGGAAAAAGACAAGTTCCTTTGTGCTTAACTGAGATTAGGTGAGAATACTTTCATCCCAAGGTTGTGCTGACTGACTGTGGGGGTTGTTGTGTTTCGTTTTTCCTCAGTGGCTTGTCTGACAGTCTTATTCAGGACGTGATCTACAGCTACCTGGTGCTGCCCAACCGTATCACTATCCCACTGGTGGGGGATGTAGAACTTGCTCAGCTACGTTTCCCTATGCCAAAGGTTCTGCAGCCTTTCACCTGTCTTATATCTAATCATACATCATCATATTTCACACACTAATTAAAGGATCACTTAACTAAAAAAAAAAACACATCTTAGTATTTTGGCATGCACATTTTTGGGGGATATATAAACAATGGACTATTGAACAAAATACTAAAAGGTAGATTAATATCAAGATGAAACCATGTTTCGAGACATTGGTTGTGTAGATCCAGCTATATGCCTTCAACCCAAGTTAATGGAAAAGATAAGCATCGTCTAATTTCCTGGTTTTCCCGGTTTTATTCAGTGCGTATCTTTTCCATTAATTTGGGGTGGAGGCATATAGCTGGATCCACACAACCGATGTTGTGGGACGTGGTTTCATCTGGACTACTTTCGAGTTTTAGACTACAATTAGACTACTTTAGAAGTTTGAAATCATCTAACAAACTTTGATTTGAAAGTGCAATGTCCCTTGAAGGTTTTGCTGTGTCCTATTTTAAAGTGTCCCTGTGCTGTGTGTGTCACCAGGGAGTCCTGAGGATTCACTTCCTGGAGGCTCAGGACCTGGAAGGGAAGGATAAATTCCTGGGTGGCCTGATCAAGGGGAAGTCTGACCCCTATGGCGTCCTCCATATTGGAAACCAGCTCTTCCAGAGCAAGACCGTCAAAGAGAGCCTGCACCCCAAATGGAACGAAGTTTACGAGGTAAACGAAATCAACTGAAAATGAACTCTTCCAGTGGTACATATGGTTATATCATACAGTAACTTCCCCAGGGGCAGAAACGTCAATGAAACCTGCCCCTCTGTGCGAACTACCCCAGGGACGGCAACATAGGGTATATGTAGAACCAGATACAACTTACATACATATTTCCAACAGTCCAATATTTCCTCTTATTTTTGGCTCTCATGCAGTTTTACCCACCATGTCATGTTTTACAAGCTTTTGGCTATATTCAATGTGACCGACTATATCTGAGATTGGAGATGAATTGACATAAGTCCTTTCCAGGCACTGGTATATGAGCACTCAGGCCAACACCTGGAGATTGAGTTGTTTGATGAGGACCCAGACAAAGATGATTTCCTGGGGAGGTAAGCTCATGTCCTGTCCTTTTCTTATTACCTCATGGTCAAAAGGCTTATTTCTCTGCATTGTGAGTTATCGTACCCAATATCAAACAAATGATCTTATAATAGCCACAGCAGTCTGTTTAATTCTAGCCTGAAAATATGTCACAAACTTAGCTCTGGTCCAGAGCGTTACTTGCGGCTTGCTGATGCCTTAGCCTTCAGTGTCAGCAAGCCGCACGTAACGCCTTGGAGCAGAGCTATCGCAAACTTAGCATCCATCTTCTCACCACAAAACCTTAATCCTATATGTCGAAATGAAGGGTGATCCCTTGGAAGAGAGAAGAGACAAATTAAAGTATCTTTGATGTATTAAGTATCTGTGATCAGTCACATTAGGAGTTGGACTAAAGCCCTGGTTCTTGGGCCTCATCCCAAGGGGAGGCTGATTTTGTTTTGTCTGGCTCTAGTGCTGCTATAGCATAGCACCTAACAGGGTCCTGGCTATGTCCCAAATGGCAACCTATTCCCCTATTGGCCCTGACTGGATCAGAGGGCCAACACACTGTATCAGAGAATCAATTTCGCTTCTGTTGTGATGATTCAGGGTGTTTACTTAATACCCCCCTACTGATTTCTTATCCAATCTTTGTGTCTTCGATTGCAGCCTGATGATCGATATGAAAGAGCTTCACAAAGAGCAGAAGGTAGATGAGGTAAGTCTGATATATTTTTTGCATCTTCAAATAAATGTGGTTCAAATAAAAACATGAACTTGGCTTCAGTTCAGCACTTCGATAGAGATTTATTTGCCTTAGTATATTATCTGTCTGTGTTCATTTAAAGATGCTGTGATGTCATCCATGAGTACTGTACACTATGTGTGGGTGTCTTTTATTGTCTGATTCACTCACTACTTTACACTGTTGAGATGTGATATATGTCCCAAATTGCACCTTATTCCCATTATAGTGCGATACTTTCGATATGTGTCCTGGACAAAAGTGGTGCACTATAAAGGGAATTAGGGTGCCATTTTGGGATGCACCCTTGAACAACCTGTCGTTCTAGTGGTTTGACCTGGAAGAAGTCTCCACGGGGAAACTACACATGAAACTGGAGTGGCTCTCTCTGCTCTCCGCCCCTGACAAGATGGACCAGGTGCGGTATCACAAAACCTTCTCTTTTCAAAGTTGGTACTTACTTACCTCCTCCCCAGATCGTCTGATAATTCAAGACCTTGTATAATGACATTTTACTAGGAGGCTAGCTTGGACACCTTGTCCGCGTGCCAAATGGCACCCTATTCCCTAACTCATGTAGTGAACTACTTTTGACCAGGGCCCATAATGGGACGCAGCCCTTGGCTTAGCCTCTCTTTCAGTCTTGTTACTGCCAGATGTGTGTTACGTAACACGTGAATTACAAGGCTGCTCACTTCTCCTAGTCCAGTTTGTCTCAGTAGTGACCTCCCCCTGTCTCTCCTGTCCAATCAGGTATTAAGGAGTGTGCGAGCTGACCGAAACCTGGCCAATGATGGACTCTCGTCTGCTCTGCTGGTGGTGTACTTGGACTCAGCCAAGAACTTGCCGGTGAGTAGAACTGGGTGACAGGAATTTACAGTTAAAGGTTGAAGGAGTGCTCTGGTGGTGGAGTGAGGCAGATTGCTAAATTATTGAATTGCTGAATGTGAGGCATCTTTAGACTGCTGCAGGTGAAAGCACATTACACAGCGGTTGATTTGACATATTGTACATGATAAGATATACTTCAGAATTATATACATTTTTTCCCATGCTATACACATTAATGTTAATTTTTAACAAATGTAGACCTATAAAATGTTGTAAATAAGCATACAGAGAATAATGTAATATATTTCTACTTTCTGGACATATTCTAATCCACCCAAGGCAGCTATTGTGAATCATGCCAAATTGAACTTCAAAATAATGTTCAGAAATATTTCTAACCCAGTTTAACAAGACATTTTCAGTACACAGGTGTAGTTCAGCCAACATGCCGTAGTTTACTGTTCTCACCTCAACCCTGTCTGTCATGGTCTTCCACATGCATAATACACCTTGAACATGACATGAGCACCTCAATGGCTTAATTTGAGCGTCTGTTTGTTTGAACTCCAGTTTTTTTCTCCTTCTTCAACACACTCTTTCACCTTTTGAACGCTGACCTTAACCAACAGATATGGGTCAATATCAGTCCAAGACAGTCAACTCCTAAATCAGCCTGGCAGCGTCTTTAGCGTCTAAGCCATACTTTACCTTCTTCCCTCCCTGTTCTCTCCTATAAAGAGCGTCTTCACAGGGAGCTTTGGGTGCGGAAACTTAAAAGAGAGGAGAGCATCTGGCCTAGTCTTTTGTGAGAGCAATACCTCAATGTATAGAACCTTATTTGTGAGTCCTCCGGTACGCTGCATCATAGAGTTAGCATTAGCGGTGTGTGGTGGGGTTAAACAGTAGCACACTAGCTCTGGTACAGGGCGTCGTTCGGATGCACGTTCACTATCACACAGTCGAACAACGCCCTGGACCAGAGCTAAGTAACAGACCTGCTGCAGTGAGTCGTCTTGTACCATAAAGCATGTTGATTGACTCTGCTGCATGATTGCAAATCCTAATAATATTATTATACAGTAATTTCCCATACCCAGTTGATCATGAATATTTATCATATTGACTAAATAATAATTCCAATAACTCAGGATAGTGCTTCATCTTTCGTCCAACACCAAGGTGCAGGCATGAAAAATATGGTTTACAAAGAACTATTGATTTCAAGGTGTCAGGGTACTTGATTGAGGGGACTATTTGTGGCGCATCACTTCAAGGATGCGTTGACGCCTGTCATTCTCGCTCGATCTAAACAGAGGTGACAGGCAAAGATGATGTTGCTTTTAGTGTCTGTTCACTGGACCGTTATGTCTAAGTAAGGGAATATTGAAATACTGTCAGATCTCTTATTAGCTCGATCTAAACAACATCCCTCGTCACAAGTTCATACCAGCACCTCATCCTCCCAAAAATAAATGACGTTTTCATTCTCCTGTATTCAGCTTTTATTTTATACTGCCTTATATTCATTCATTATAACGTCCCCATTGTTACCTATTGTTCGTAGATAGACGTTATTTATATTTTGGACATTCCTCTCCCTTGATTTATTGGCTGTCTCCTTTCATTTGTTAATTTTCCATTCTTTCCATTTTCCATTCTCTATTGTTGTTGTTTTCATACCACTTAATACAACCGAATCTCGCTCTGGTCCAGGGCGTCATTCGGCTGCGCTACCGTACGACGTCCTGGACCAAAGCTAAACCTTAACCATACTCAATCCCCCATCCCACTAACTCTGGGTCTGATTTTCTCCCCATCTCCCCCCTTTGTATAAAAGAGCAACCTGTTTAATTTCAACCATGACGTGTTGAAGCAAGCCTCTGTCTTTAAGTCCCTGAAGGTAAAGTAAGAAAGTGGGATGATGCACGCCATGCACAGATAGCACGCATAGACGGCTTATGTGTTCTGTCTGCCCTTCCTTACTTTGTGCCATCCAAATGTACTTTTATTATTATGGTAATTTATGGTGCTACTTATCTGTAAATGCATTGTTTATTAGTTGTGAGTCATTGTTTGTTCTTGCTTGGAGATGGATGATCACTCTATGTCTAAGATCTTTTATTGCCACAAGCATCACTTTATAGCTTTTAATTTACTACACACAATAAGAACTGGATTTTCACATACCCGGACGTGTTGCACACCTGCTCTGTAGTTGTACAAAACAGTATGTGTCAAGCATCTCAGGATCAAGTCCACGCTGTCACGTGATCTTATTCACTGTGATCAAAAAGGAAAAATCCTAAAACAGAACTTCTCTGAGATGCTTGATACATGGCCCCAGATGTTTAAAGACATGCACTATAACGTTTAACATCAAAGCTCAAAACATGTTCATTTGGTGGATGAGGAAAGGGGGAGAGGTAGAACTAGAGGGAGAAGAGAAATCCAAAATTCACTCACTTGGTTCCCATATTTCAATGTGTGTGCAATGAAATGGAACCCTCTACACATTTTAATGTAGAGCTAGGTCTAATTCAATAATTCGTCCTGAATGTAAATCTGCATTTTACCGTTCCTTTTCTGCCATGTGATAGTTTGAGGTTGTGTGTCTCTCTCAGGCTGTTTTATAATCCTATATTTTATATCAGGCTAGAGCAATCTCCAGGAGGTAGGTAATGTCTCCCAAATGGCACCCTATTCCCTATAGATTGCATTGGGAAATTATTCAGACCCCTTGACTTTTTTCACATTTTGTTACGTTACTTACTTATTATGAAATGAATTTCATTTTTTTCCTCTCATCAATCTACAATAATAACCCATAGCGACAAAGCAAAAACAGGTTTTTAGAATTCTTTGCAAGTTTTAAGTAAAATAAAAGCATTCTTACTGGTTGGTAGATGATCAAATACTTATGTCATGCAATAAAATGCAAATGAATTACTTAAAAATCATACAATGTGATTTTCTGGATTTTTGTTTTAGATTCCGTCTCTCACAGTTGAAGTGTACCCATGATAAACATTACAGACCTCTACATGCTTTGTAAGTAGGAAAACCTGCAAAATCGGCAGTGTATTCAAATACTTGTTCTCCCCACTGTATAAGGTCCAACAGTTGACAGCGCATGTCAGAGCAAAAACCAAGCCATGAGGTTGAAGGAATTGTCCGTAGCGCTCCGAGGCCCAGATCTGGGGAAGGGTACCAAAACATTTCTGTAACATTGAAGGTCCCCAAGAACACAGTGGCCTCCATCATTCTTAAATGGAAGAAGTTTGGAACCACCAAGACTCTTCCTAGAGCTGGCTGCCCGGCCAAACTGAGCAATTGGGGGAGAAGGGCCTTGGTCAGAGAGGTGACCAAGAACCCGATGGTCAATCTGACAGAGCTCCAGAGTTCCTCTGTGAAGATCGGAGAACCTTCCAGAAGGACAAACATCTCTGCAGCACGCAACTAATCAGGCCTTTATGGTAGTGGCCAGACGGAAGCCACTCCTCAGTTAAAGGCACATGACAGCCCGCTTGGAGTTTGCCAAAAGGCACCTAAAAGACTCAGACCATGATAAACAAGATGCTCTGGTCTGATGAAACCAAGATTGAACTCTTTGGCCTGAATGCCAAGCGTCACGTCTGGAGGAAACCAGGCACCATCCCTACGGTGAAGCATGGTGGGTGGCAGCATCATGCTGTGGGGATGTTATTCAGCGGCAGGGACTGGGAGACTAGTCAGGATCGAGGGAAAGATGAAGGGAGCAAAGTTCAGAGAGATCCTTGATGAAAACCTGCTCCAGAGCGCTCAGGGCCTCAGACTGGGGCAAAGGTTCACCTTAAAACAGGACAATAATCCTAAGCATACAGCCAAGACAATGCAGGAGTGGGTTCGGGACAAGTCTCTGAATGTCCTTGAGTGGCCTAAACAGAGCCTGGACTTGAACCCGATTGAACATCTCTGGAGAGACCTGAAAATGGCTGTGCAGCAACACTCCCCATCCAACCTGACAGAGCTTATGATCTGCGGAGAAGAATGGGAGAAACTCCCCAAATACAGGTGTGCCAAGCATGTAGCGTCATACCCAAGAAGACTCGATGCTGTAATCGCTGCCAAAGGTGCTTCAACAAAGTACCGAGTAAAGGGTCTGAACAGTTATATAAATGTGATATTTCAGTTATTTTATTTTATAAATTTGCGAACATTTCTGAAAACCTGTTTTTGCTTTGTCATTATGGGGTATTGTGTGTAGATTGATGAGAGGAAAAAAAGAATGTAATACATTTCAGAATATGTAAGTAACGTAAAGAAATGTGGAAAAAGTCAAGGGGTCTGAATAATTTCCCAATGCATTGTATAGGGAATAGGGTGCCATTTGGGAGACATCTAATGTATGAGTCTAAAGTTACCAGACTAAAGTGCATCCCTACCTCCTGGAGATTGCTTTAGCCTGATATAAAAGATAGTTTGAGGCTGTTTTATAATCCTATCACATGGCAGAATTGTTTTTTTTGTCAGAGGACAAAAGGAATGGTTAAAATGTAATACATTTTTGGCTGTAACGGTAAGGCTGTAACGTAACAAAATGTGGAAAAAGGGAAGGGGTCTAAATACTTTCCGAGTGCATTACTTTTGAGCAGAGCCTACAGTATAGGCCCTCGTAAAAAGTAGTGCACTACGCAGGGAATATGGTTCCATTTGGAACATAGACATTGTTATATGTACATGGTATCTTTTATAAACCGGTTGCCAACGGTGAGAGTTCTTGGGTTTCAAAACTGAGAATGAGCTTGAAATTAGATTGAAGAATGTGGTCTAACTAAGACCAAGGTTGACTGTTTCCTAGCTACTGTGCATTGTCCAAAAAGCCCTCTATGCCAAAGTGTACTAAATAAGGAATAGAAAACAATTTGAGATGCAGCCTAATTTATATTCTCTTTTATCTGAGGATAGACATTCTGAACCATTTCTAAACTGATTTCAGTTTGTTTCTACTGTATAATATTTGTGTTACTACAATAAGCTGAAGAATAGGAGATTTTCAGTGTGGGTTTTTGTCTTAGTAACAGTCAGCCACTCTTTTTCTGGTCATCTCTCACAGTCCGGCAAGAAAACGAGCAGTGAACCAAGTCCTTGCGTTCATTTCACAGTTGGGAACAAATCATTTGAGAGTAAGGTAAGAAACTACAGTGGGCATGGTTTCTGTAGATAATTGTAAAGTATAATTGTAAACATCATATTCCACTCCTGTTCTTATGTTGATTCTATTACAGCATATTCTATTCTATATGTGTTTCCTTTAGATCCGCCATAAGACCAATGAGCCCATGTGGGAGGAAGCTTTCTCCTTCCTCGTCCATAACCCCAGGAGGCAGGAGCTGGAAGTGGAGGTACTGCACACTTTACATACATTTTTCATCATACCACAACTGGTAGTGATTTATTTCTATACATGTACTAGATGTTTTTTATGTTTTTGCTTGGGTCAAACATTGAGTTTACAGTAAGTGTATGTGAATTATAGAATATCTGATGTTAACCCTTTGTTGGCTTGCCTGTCGATGTCCAGGTGAAGGACGACAAGCACAAGTGCACCCTGGGTAATCTTACAGTCCCTTTGAGTGGTCTATTGGTGGAAGAGGACATGATGTTCACTCAGCAATTTTCCCTGAGGAACTCTGGACCCAGCTCCACACTCAAACTGAAGTTGGCACTCAGGGTAAGAATAGGCAGTGCCCCAAATGGCACCATATTCCCTATGTAATGCACTACTGTACTTTTGACCAGGGCCCATAGGGCTCTACAATGTAGGGAATAGGGTGCCATTTGTGACGCAACCATATTAGACCTGCTGTCCATTTTCTTATGTTACTGATTGAAGTGTGTAAAGAAAATGTCCTATCACAATGTACAGTATAGCACTGTGCTCTGCTCTTCTGTGTCTCAGGTTCTGTTTCTGGAGAAGCAGACGAGTGCGTCGGACCAGCCCTCCTCTGTCCAAGTGAGGAAAGCCAGCGTGGTCAACCCCACCGTCCCCTCCCAGAGACTCTCCACATCGGAGTCACCTCTTCCCCCAGACACCAACCCCCCAACACCACCAATGGAGGCCGCCACCTACACCCTCAACCGCAGAGAGGAGCAGAGGGAGGAGTCGTACGGCGGCAGCCCCATCAGGAGCACCTCCAACCTGAACACCACCATATCCAGCTCCCAGAAACACCTGCCCCACAAGGACTCCATTTCCAGCCTGGCTTCGGACATTTCCCTGCCCTTCGCCACCCTAGAGCTGCAGCAGAGGCTCAGGCAGCTGCAGAAGTAAATTACACACACGCACACAATCACTATCATGAGGTAAGGTAAATGTACAGTGGCTTGCAAAAGTATTCATCCCCCTTGGTGTTTTTCCTATTTTGTTGCATTATAACCTGTAATTTAAATTGATTTATAGTCGAAATTGGTGAAATGAAAAAAATAACTTGTTTAAAAAAAAAATATGTAATTGCCGGAAATGTGCGTGCATATGTATTCATCCATTTGCTATGAAGCCCCTAAATAAGATCGGGTGCAACCAATTACCATCAGAAGTCACATAATTAGTTAAATAAAGTACACCTGTGTGCAATGTAAGTGTCACGTGATCTGTCACATGATCTCAGTATATATACACCTGTTCTGAAAGGCCCCAGAGTCTGCAACAACACTAAGCAAGGCTCTCCAAACAGGTCAGGGACAAAGTTGTGGAGAAGTACAGATCAAGGTTGGGTTATAAAAAAAATATCCGAAACTTTGAACATCCCACAGAGCACCATTAAATCCATTCTTAAATTTTTTTAAAGAATATGGCACCACAACAAACCTGCCAAGAGAGGGCCGCCCACCAACACTCACGGACCAGGCAAGGAGGGCATTAATCAGAGAGGCAACAAAGAGACCAAAGATAACCCTGAAGGAGCACAGCGGAGATTGGATTGGAGTATCTGTCCACTTTAAGTCGTACACTCCACAGAGCTGGGCTTTATGGAAGAGTGGCCAGAAAAAAAGCCATTGCTTAAAGAAAAAAATAAGCAAACACGTTTGGTGTTCGCCAAAAAGCATGTGGGAGACTCCCCAAACATATGGAACAAGGTACTCTGGTCAGATGAGACTACAATGGAGCTTTTTGGCAATCAAGGAAAATGCCATGTCTGGCGCAAACCCAACACCTCTCATCACCCCGAGAACACCATCCCCACAATGAAGCATGGTGGTGGCAGCAGCATGCTGTGGGGATGTTTTCCATCGGCAGGGACGCTAAATAGAGGGACATTTTTGAAGGAAACCTGTTTCAGTCTTTAAAACAGGTTTCCAGCAGGACAATGATCCATCAGGACAATGACCCTAAGTATACTGCTAAAGCAACACTCGAGTGGTTGAAGGGGAAACATTTAAATCTTTTGGAATGGCCTAGTCAAACGCCAGACCTCAATCCAATTGAGAATCTGTGGTATGACTTAAAGATTGCTGTACACCAGTGGACTTTGGGGAGGTGAATTATTATGCACGCTCAGGTTTTCGTTTTTTTGTCTTTTTTCTTGTTTGTTTCACAAGAGAAAATATTTTGCATCTTCAAAGTGGTAAGCATGTTGTGTAAATCAAATGATACAAACCTCCCCCAAAAAATATATTTTAATTCCAGGTTATAAGGCAACAAAATAGGAAAAATGCCAAGGGGGTGAATACTTTCGCAAGCCACTGTAATCATAAATCTGTGCTGTGTTGTGTTTTCAGTGGGTCTGCCCCTAGTCCATACCCCATGGGGGAGATTCAACTGACTGTCCGCCACAGCTCCCAGAGGAACAAGCTCATCGTGGTGGTGCATGCCTGTCGGTCAGTCAGTGGCCTCACATAACACACTAGACCAGTGACATACAGTATAGTCCAGTTTCCTGGACACAGATTAAGCCTAGTCCTGGACTAAAAAACATGCTCATTGGAGATTCTCCATCGAAAGAGCCTTCTTAGTCCAAGACTAAGCTTAATGTGTGTCCAGGAAACCGCCCGTCCGTGTTCATCTTAATTACCACAAGTTCAGGATTTACTCTGTTCAGATTTCAATGTGCCTGACGGACCCCATGTACATTTTGCCCTCAGAAACCTCATTGCGTTCGCTAAGGATGGATCAGATCCTTTCATTCGGATTTATCTGCTCCCTGACAAGAGCCGGACAGGCCGTAGGAAGACCAGCACCATAAAGAAAACCCTGAACCCTGTGTATGATCAAACGTGAGTTCTGACTGACTGTCACTGTAGGCCACAACCATAGAATGACATATAGAACTTATAAGTAATAGTAGTACATTGGTTCTCTATGGCCACCTACATTATGCAACCTTTTCACAACCATCAAAATAATTCACAACGTCATCCATTGGATTCATTCATTACCCAGTATCACTGCAGTAGGAAATCCTCACTCAGAAATAAAGGAGAATCCTACAGTGTGTTTTGTTCGTCTGCAGGTTTGAGTTTAGTGTGTCCATGGTGGAGCTGCACAGGAGAACTCTGGACATCGCTGTGAAGAATGGAGGAAGTATACTGTCCAAACACAGAGGACTCCTCGGGAAGGTAGTGTATCCTCACAAGATAGGGAATAGGGTGCCATTTGGGACACATTCAATGAAGTGCACTACTTTTGACCAGACCCCTATGAACCCTGGTCAAAAGTGGTACTCTTTAGTGGGATTACGGTGGCATTTGCACTTGAAAAAAGAAAGGGAAGGTGGATACCTAGTCAGTTGTACAACTGAATGCATTCAAATGAAATGTGTCTTCCGCATTTACCCAACCCCTCTGAATCAGAGAGGTGCGGACGGCTGCCTTAATCGACATCCACGTCTTCGGCGTCCGGGGAACAGTGGGTTAACTGCCTTGCTCAGGAGCAGAACAACGTATTTTTACCTTGTCAGCTCAGGGATTCAATACAGCAACCTTTCGCTACCCAAATAAAGGAGCGTGAGGAATGTTATCTGATTGTTGTTGACTCTACCAATGCTACTTTACTTATTATAGGTGATGGTGGATTTGAGTGGTGAGGATATATCCAAGGGCTGTACGCAATGGTAAGATGCTCCTTTACCCAATTTGTGTTGTCAGCTCTGTGCTGTATTTGTGTTAACATTTGATACACATTTAATTTGGTTCAATAAACTAGGTTGTTCATTCTATGGTTGCATCTTTGGGTGTGAGCAAATTGCTATAGAAATCCTGTGTATGTATTATATTTGTTAGTCATATTTTAGTTTTAAGCCATTGCCATTTGTTGCCCCACTGGTGTCTTGTAGGTATGACCTCACTGAAGATGGCAGCCGCAAAACGGTCCAGGCATAGAGAGGGACATAGGAAGACCTCACCTCCATAATCATAAACACACATCCTGCTGTTTCAACTCTAGTGACATTCAATTCAAAAAAGCTTTATAGGCATGACAAAAATCTAATTTTATTGCCAATTGACATTCATAGAAACACACATCACTCTGCTTTCATTTAGTGTTATCACTTATCAAAGGGGACATAATTTTAATTTTCTTACTTTTTTCCCCTTTAATTTGTGCGTTTATCATGTTGACGCATGTAGAGATACAACTTGAAGCTTGCTGTAACATGCTGTTCCTGCACTATTGAAAGACGTCAAAGTTTCACAAAATTGTCCTGTTAAAAGCAAAAAACTATGATCAGAAGATTTTGGTTAATGTGTCAAAAAGCACATTTACTGCCTTGTTTTCTAACTTGTTCAGTGTTTATATGGACTAATTAGTTTTCATTGTTATTTCTTACTATTGAAGGAAATTATGTTGGAATCCTATTTGTTTTCTTTGACATTGAATGGACTCCATATCTATTGATGTGACCGTAATTCTCATCAAAATGACAGATATTGCTGCTATGGTAGTTTATAAGCTGTAAACAAGGATGACCAGTTAATGTGTTTTATATATTTTTGTCAAGTAGTGTTATTTGGTCATTGTTTACTTCCGCCTATTTTCTTTATGCTAACGGTAATCAATTACTCCTACAGTGATCAAAAGTCCTACCAGTGGATTCACATCAAAAAAATATCAAATGATTGTTCAGTATATTCTATACTGTATATTTTGAAGGATCCAGTGCAATATAGAATTATGTTCAAATGAAGGGGGTATGTCAGGGCGGGATATGTTCTGCTCTGGTGTACAGGAATAGTATATCTAAACAGATAAGAGTGAGTTTGGTTATCGTAATAAATCATTTGTAAATGAATAGAGGACCATATATGAATGGTCTCTTACACCAGACACATTATGCAAAAAATTTTTTTGCAACATTGTGTGAAGTTTTGTTTTTATTTGGTTGATTGATGACAGAATGTGCCATAGGCTACTCCTACACGTATAAGCCATGCAATGCTGTTTTATCTTGAAACACGTTCATATTATGCATTACAAACATCTTAAATACTCTGTCAGTTATCTTTCCTGTGCCTTAACATTAAACACCTTCACACTTGCTGTACAAATGTACATGAAACCTTTTAGGAATCAAGTTCTCACATTTGGAATAAGTATATTCATGGTTTGTTTTGAATAATAAAGAGTTGTTTCTCTTTAATTAAAAAAAAAAAAAGTTTAATTTAAAGTGTTTTTGTTGTGTGTAATGACTTGACTTCCCTGTGAAAATTTGCCTGGTCCTAAATTCATTGTAAGCCTTTGTGAGACTGTTGTTTCTATGTCTGAGAGCTTACTGTATGTATCTACTAGGTCCTTGTTTTGCTGTACATAAACTCCATCTAGTGGTTTCTCAGATGCAACTTTAGTTGAGATGTTCTTTTAATTTATTATTTACTATTGTGTTACTTTAGCATTTAAAAATAACACTAACACAATGTGTGTGTTTACAGATTACTTTAAAGGCCCGGCCCAGAGCAAACTTTATTTTCTATATAAGGTTGAATTAAAACTGTGAACTTGTCAAAATGATGATCATGCCCTTTTAGTGTAAGAGCTGTTTAAATAAATTGCCTGACATTTCAGCCTGTTTTGGTGCGATTGAGTTTGGCCTTGGTAAATTAGTTATTACTCCAAAAATCAATAACATAAGTAGCCTTGCTCTACACACAAAAATGCTGCTTAAATAAAGTAGGCTATACAGTCAAAGATGGTTTAGTATGAAAATGCCTAGCAAGCTAAGCTCATGCGCAGAAACACCTCACCGAACTGCGCTTGCCGTCCACTCAAAGGCACTGCTTCGATATAGTTACTTTTGACGAAAATTAAAACGTGTCTGTTTGTCACATTCAGGAGTTTGGAGTAATAACATGTTCAGCTACTTACGACATTGGCTCAAATCTAGGTTGTACCTTCATACATCGAAAAACTAACAACGTCCTCCTCACTATGGCTTCAGACCTACCCAGCCCTTCAGACACAACGGCTGGGCTCTGCCTGTTAGGGCCCACTATAGCAAGTGTTGACGTTATTATTACCCTGCTCCAGGTGCCCAGGTTCCCTGAGCTGTTGCGGGTAACCACAAGCAATATAGTTAATGGGCGGCAAGTAGCAGGTAACCGTAAGTAATCCCCGAGCCAAATAGTTGAAAAATCTGTCGATGTGCCCTTGAGCAAGGAACTTAACCCTAATTGCTTATGTAAATCGCTCTGGATAAGAGAGTCTGCTAAATGACTAAAACGTAAACTCAGGAAGAATTGTTCACTTCTCTCATTGACTTTCCAAACCCTGGTCTGCTTGGGATGTATCGTGATGTTGGGCACAAAGGTATATAAGATGGTGGATGAATGAAGATAGTTCACTCAAACTCAAACAGTTTACCATTGCAAAACAAATAAAAAACTATCTGTTCCGGGTTATTTAAGGGGGTGGCTCTCCCATAAACACCAATGCGATAGTAACTGGGTCTCTGGTCTTCTTAGATCATTGGCTTCTATTTAAAATGAGAGAGTGGGCTGTCTCGCTTCCTTTTCCGTCTCTGGAGACGTCACAACAGTGTGTCACGTGGCTCTGGACGTTGTCAAATCAAAATTTGCGCGGGGAAGCTGCGTTTGCTAAGTTATAATAAGAAAATAGTTGATGATTTATAAGAACGGCATACGACATTGGTATGTATTTAACATTAACTTAGCTAGTGGTATATGATATGCTGATGAACTCTAGTTTTTATTTTTTGTCCATAAAACGGAAACACGAAGCAAGTTCGGTTTGTTAGCTAACATTATTGTTATTCAGATTTAACGAGATATTTTACTTCTTATTTCACAGTGCTGGCTAAACATGTCTAAGCGAGAGGCATTTTTAGACTCCATCTGCAAAGACAATGTGGGGGAATTTCTCAATTTCACTAAACTCCATGTGAGTAACATTAGCTACAATGTTGTTTTTGCAAAACTTCAAATATGAATAGGAGTGGTTCCTAAGCTGGGCCCCCCCCAAACAAAAATAATAATAAATAAACAGTCAGGCTTTCAACTTACTATTAAAAGTGGTAATAGTAGAATAGCACAAGGTGCAATTTCGAAATTGGGTATCCAGTACATCATCTGTTTTCCTTTTGTCATGTCAGTCATTGCATACCTTAGAGAACAATTTATAACTTTTCTGAAATGCAAACGTATTTTAGCCCATATATTTTGTTGTAATGTTTGAATCACTCAAATATCACATGAATACACACACATTAGCCATGGCAAAATGTATAGAATTGCAGGAAATACGCTTTAAACTTCTCCGACAACAAGAGGGCAACCGTTTGTCAGAAACAGTGCTTGTGCACATAGATGTGGCGTGTGTACAAGGGGGACCTGGGATGTTCCCCAATGGGGGGCTTCAGTGAAAAAGTTTGGGAACCCCTGTCTTATAGGACCAATATCATGAATCTCAAAATGAGTATTGTCTACCATACTGATTCCTTATGCTCGTCTATCTATTTGAGAGCCTTGCCTCTGACCCGGTTGGCTGTAATGTTACCACAGAAGGACACGGCTGAGCCCTTTGACCTAGATGAGGTCCTGCAGGAGCTGCCAAAGGACCAGAGAGAGGCACTGTGGGCCCGACTAGTCACACTACTTTGTGACCAGCTGGCAGCCTTCGCACCAGAGCACTGGGATGCTGGCTTAGAGGAGGACAATGAAATGGAGGTTGTGTCCCCAGACCGGGTGAGTACTAGTGAGTAGAGTTGTCACAATACTAGTATCGTGGCAAGGACATAAAACATGAAGCAGATTAAATTTAAGGGATACAGTCCTAATGTTGGAAAAGAAAATGCATTATGTTGTCACCCAGAGTCAAATGTTTGTTTTTCCAAGCTATAGTGCACACTATTTGACATAAAGAAGGTTCGACCAAAGAGTTTAGTCTGCCTTGTTTTTCTGCCATGGAGAATCGTAGTATCATAACAATTCCACATCCTGACCACTCTCTCTCTCTATATATTTTCCCACACTGGGCATGACCGCAGTTGTTTTATTCTTGCTCTGACTTCATCTCCTACATGTGATGTCAGTGTTCAGTTGTCTACTCTTCCTTGATTGAGAGGTGGTCATCTATTTCGTTATTTAGACACACACCATGTCTGTCCTTGAGGGAGTGACTCTAGTGGTCAAAGCTTCTGTGGATGTCATTGAGGATGGCGACGCCTACAATTCTCTCTTAGAGTGTGGCAACATATTAAATGGTGAGTTTAAAATTTTTTAGTATTAACTCTATCCTTGTTTTATAGTAAAAAGAATACATTTAATTTCTATAGTGCTTTTTTAGTATAGAAAGAATCTCAAAGCGTTTCAAAATACATGTTTTACGGAGCCTGGTTAACACAACTCACATGGTCAATGAGGGAGAGCTGACACACTGGTCTGGACAGGAGGCCTTTGTAGATGCAGAGTTGTACTTATTTCTGGCTGAGCTTTGGCGGCGCACACATGGTGTGTGGCTATCCATGTGTGTGTTTGAGTGAGAAAGACACAGAGGAGAACCAATCAGTAAAAAAGCAGTTATCGACACCATGCTGACAACATCAAAAGAGCCTTTCCAGACTGAAGTCAGGAGGACTTTGAGTTAGGTGTCAGCCAGATTATTTTAAGTACTCCAACCCTTCAGTCTGTCTCTGTCCAACAACCCCAGGTGTCCTGCCTTACCTTCCTGCCTCTGAGATGCCTCTGCGGCAGGCTATCCACGGTCTGTGCGAGGCCTGGTGGAAGAAAGGCCTCCTTGGTAAAGAAGCGCTGGGCCGCACAGCCTTCCTTGGAAGCCTGGAGAAGACCCTCATCCTGAAGAAACCAGTACGTACCCTTTAGCACCAACATGGCCTGTTGTTGTTTTTCTGTTTTGCTCTCTGTCGGTCTTCCTTTTTCTCTAGCGAGCTTTCTGGACTTGCTTTCAGTTATTTTGGTGGGAAATACAAAATGATAGGCTACCAGGTTTTTTTCTGGTGTGTGTGATGTGGCTATGGATGTGCCCAATGATGTGGTCTCTGACTGGAAATTGTAGAGGCCCTCCTGTTGGCCCGTAATGACAAAATAGTTTCAAAGCTAATTTCCTGTAATTCTACACATTTTGCCATGTGGTGGAGTTAAAAAAATGTTGCAGTTATGAGGCTCATTTCCTGCAGTTCTACACATTTTGCCATGGGTTATGCTATCTAAGTGACTGAAACATTATAACAAAATCAATTGGGGCCGCATGCCATGACCAAAATACTCCTGAATGCATCATTTTGGGAATTTGTTTCTCTCTGACTGTCTAGCTTTTATTTTGGTGATTGTTAGTTATCAAAGGTGATCTATTCTTGACAACAGACGAGTGCTCTCTAATCACCCGGTACTCTCATTCAGGGATCATCTTCATTTTATCTCTGTCAAAACTGAAGTCTTCTTCTACACTAGTGTATCAGAGAGGTGGCTGTTTGCATTGGAGTGATATACGATTATGATTTGTGATCCTCTCGTTTCTGACCTAGTGAGATGGATTCCCTGCAGGCAGTATCTGCATTTTAGGCTGTTCTCCAGTATGTGTCTCTGGTTATCTGGGGGAAGAATATCTGTGTACTAACTTTTTGTCTCATCTTGGCACCTTTGTCTTTTGGCGTCTGCATTGACCCGTTTTGTATGTGGTTTGCTGAATGTTGTCGATGCGTTGTGTGCACGTTCTCAGGCGGCTGAGATCCAAAGGCTTTGGGGTTTCCATGAGGTGCTGTTCACTGTGGACTTTGCGTCGCAGTGCAGCAAGGAGCTGATCGATCTGCTGCTACAGTGCTTCCTCAGTGTCAATCACATTAAAAACGAAGATGTAAGGATGTCTTTTTATTGGTGTGTGTGTGTGTGTGTGTGTGTGTGTGTGTGTGTGTGTGTGTGTGTGTGTGTGTGTGTGTGTGTGTGTGTGTGTGTGTGTGTGTGTGTGTGTGTGTGTGTGTGTGTGTGTGTGTGTGTGTGTGTGTGTGTGTGTGTGTGTGTGTGTCAGAACTGTTTTTTTTAAATACTTAAAAATGGATTGAATTTCAAATATTTTCTCTGCCCGTTTGAGCTTGCCTAGCTTAATAAACCAAAAGAAAAGTCCCAAAACTGCAAACCCTGACCACCTGGAACTCCAGACAAAAGAAAGCTGAATGTTTTTATATATTTTTTTCATGTATTTGAAACCCGGGTCTGGTGTGTGTGTGTGTGAGATCTTATGCTATGCGATCATGCTCACATTGTCGTTCCGATAACATGACTTTCGCTGGCAGGGAAAGCGTCTGATGGTCTTCCTCTTTAGCTGGAATGTCAACTTCATCCAGATGATCCATGGAACCATCAAAAACCAGCTACCTTACTTTGCAAAGTAAGTGTTTGCATTTGTAGTTTCCTATTAAGGTACTAAGTGTCCCTGTTATAATGCCGGGGAGGTTGGCGGTTCGATCCCCGGTCGAGTCATGCCAAAGACTCAACAAAAATGGGACCCGATGCCTTTCAGCTTGGCACTCAGCATTTAGGTTAAGGCCCCATGACAGACTTAGTGTCCTGTCCAGGAGGTGTACTTGCACATCAAGCTGCCTCCCGCTACAGAAACAGGAGATGGGCCGTTCTGGCTCGGTCAAGGTTTACTTATTCAAAAGTAGCTGTCAGGAGGCAATGGCTTTCTCCTATTCAATTCATGATGATATACCTGTTTTTTTGACTGCTTGGTTGAACTCCGTAGATTTTTTTCCCTAGGCTCCACACTGACCACATAGCTGAGATCTACTGCCGGGCCTGGAAGAAGGCTTCTGGGGTCTGTCTGGAGCAGATAGAGAGCACGTGCATCCAGGACTTCATGCAGCACGCTGTGCTCCTGCACAGGACCTCGCCCGTCCATGCCAAAGTCAGACAGGTGGGTGCCGTGAACATTTTGACTTGGTATGTTTCAAATATATTTCTCACTCTGCTTCAGAAATAATAATTCTATTTTTTATTTTTTTTTATTTTTTACAAATCGATACTTTGAGTCAAATATCAATATAATATTGAGATATGTAACTATTGATTAAAAATATATGTATTTTAAAAAAATATATAAAAAAAAAAAAAGTACTACGGTACTTCAACAGCACACATTTCCTGTATTTCTATTTTTTCATAACAAGACTAAGGCTTTAGCATCATATCAGCAAACCTCCAGCTGGCTTACTTTACCACAAAGTCTACATATTCACTGCAATGGTTGACGTTTATTTCATGTGTGTGACTTAACTCTCATCTGTGTAGATACTGAGCTACTTTCACAAACGGAAGGGCCGCCATGGGTTGGATGAGATGCTTTACAGACTCTACAAGCCCATTCTCTGGAGAGCGCTAAGCGTACAGTCCAATTTTCCTTGATACACGTACACTCTTTATTTCTGGATAGTGTTTTTTGTTGTTGTTGGACTAATGAAGGAGTCTTCTCTCTATCATTGTAGGCTGCCAACTCTGAGGTCCGGGCCAATGCCACTCTGCTCTTCACCGAGGCCTTCCCTATCCACAATCCTAGCCAGAACAGTGAGAAGATGGACGAGACCATCCAGAAACAACTGGACACGCTGGGCGTAAGTCAATGTATTATGACGTTGAATTTCCAAGTGGTCGTTTTATGTTTGTGAATCCCTGAAATGCCATAAGTTGAGCTAATATGTGGCAGATAGCCTAGCAGTTAAGAGCGTTGGGCCAGTAACCGAAAGATTGCTGGTACGAATCCCCAAGCCAACTAAGATGAAAAATCTGTCTGTGCCTTTGAGCAAGGCACTTAACCCTGAAGTCAGTCTGGATAAGAGCGTCTGCTAAATGACTAAAATGTAAATACGACAATTTGGAATTATGGAAAAATAGAATGTTTCTGTGTCGATTTAAAGGGTTAAATAGTTCAAGTGTAGTGAGTCTATTTTATCAGCACTGTGTACAGTGTATTCCTGTTTAAGTTATGTCTGCTTAATATTCTAAAGCTCTCACCTGTTTGTTCCTGTGTGTCGGTGTGTGTTTGTAACATGTCAGCGCCTGCTAGAGGACCCTCAGCCTCTGGTGCGCTCCACAGCCACCCTCGGGGTCTGTAAGATCCTGGCCAAGTGCTGGGAGGTCATCCCCCCCACTGTCATCACCGACTTCCTCAAGAAGCTTGTGGTAGAGCTGGCCAATGATACCACCTCCCCCGATGTCCGCTGCTCCGTCTTCAAGGTGAGTTACCACAGTATTGAATACAATAAAACACGACATATATTAGAGCATTATGGCTACGTCCCAAATGGCACCCTATTCCCTATATAGTGCACTAATTTGACAGGTCCTTACGGCTCTGGTCAAAAGCAGTGCCCTGTATAGGGAATAGTGCACCATTTGGGATGCAGACCTATATGAACTCTGACCCCCCTCTAGTCATCACTGCGGTTATGTGTTGTTATTATGGATTACAATTAAATCTCTCCAGTGTTTGACCATCGTGCTGGACAATGGCCACAGTCACCCGTTGCTGGAGCAGCTGCTGCCAGCTCTGAAGAACAGCCTCCATGACACCTCGGAGAAAGTACGCGTGGCCTTCCTCAACATGCTGCTCAAGATCAAAGCAGTGCGAGCCGCCAAGGTAAAAACACCGCTTGCGTGTATTTCTGTTTTGTGCAAAACCACAACGTATTACCAAACAAAAAGACAACAATGAAGATATTCAAAGTACTACTATACATTATACTAAATGTATATTTCTTCATTGTCATTTTGTCAGGAAATACACTGTAGTTATTTCTGTTTGTGTTGGGAGAAAGCTTTTTGATTCCCCGCTTATCTCAGTAGTACTGTCAGACATTATTTGTGATGCTCACCCTGCCGTACCCCTCCTCTCTCTCCTCTCCAGTTCTGGAAGGTGTCCTCCATGGATCACCTGCTGGCCCGTCTGGCCGTCGACTCGCAGCCTGTCTCCAAGCGCATCGTCGACCTCCTCTTCAATTCCTTCTTCCCCGTCAACCAATCAGTGGAGGTGTGGTGCGAGCGCTGCGTCACTCTGATTAAGATGAACCCCAAGGCAGCTAGGACTTTCTACCAGTATGCACACATCTACACAGCCCCCACTAACATAGGTGAGTTTAGCCTGCAGTTGTATACAGTAGCTCCTACACAGCCCTCACTAATATAGATCAGTTTGGCCTTCAGCTACAGTATGTAGCTCCTGTCAGCATATGTGGGATTTAAAGGGATAGTTTGACATTTTCCGGTCATTGCGCTAACGCTAGTTAGCAATCGCTCCAGAAACGACCTTCAACTTCCTTCAAACTGCAAGCATAGATATACAAATGGTATCCATGAGTTCATCCGATTCTGGGTAAGTAGTGGGGAAAAAGGGCTTCATTGCCAAACTCTCGAACTATCCATTTAAATCACTCGTTAATCTGTTGACAGTTCACAGTACTGACCTGTCTAAGGTCTTTATTCCCCCTAGATCATATTCAAACTACGTATCTAGCTAGCAGATGTTATGAGAGTCATTTAAAGTTGTTAGAAAACCCTGAATTAAAGTCTGTTTTACTGTACCCGCTTGTGTCCCAGTCAAGCTGATGCTGACAATCCGCCGGTGTTTGAATGCCTGCATCCAGACTGAAGACCTGAATGAGACAAACTCAAACAAGGAGAACACAAGTGTAAGACTGATTTGTAGCACTGAATGTCAGCTCACTTACAAGACTAAGGAAATTGTCGTTTGTCAATGGAATGCATGTACGATAATCAAGATTTTTCCATCATTCAAATTGTAATATAGAATTGGTACATGTACATCCCACCCCTTCAGCTAAATGCCTCCGCTCAGTTCCTGTCGCACCCCATCATATAACCCAACATATAATATTTTTTTACTCAATTGTTTGTAAATGTAGTTCTAAACAAACACTTTCCAGCTTCAAGACATGGTAAAAACGATCATTTTGATCGGTCTCTCTGGTGTACTGGATGGTCAGTCCTTACATCCGTAACTTTGTCTATGAATTTAAGTGTTTACACGTCTCCAGCATAGAAAGCTAGTATGAGGGTTTGCGCTCAGGCTAGAATGAATAGTGGCCGGTGCGAGAGAACATTTCCTTAGAGTTCAGTAGTTCTCGAACCATGAAAAAGAGAGAAAAAAACAAGGAGGCTGATGTGCTAAAATATACTTCATTGAATGCCGTGCTCAAAAGGGAAGTGAAAAAAAATATTTAGAGCATGTTATTCATTTAAGCATATTTTGCCTCCTTGGTGTTTTCCTATTTGTGGTTTGAGTGCAAGTTCCTACTGGACTCTATATTTCTCCAGCCCCATCGCTCAGCTGTTTACCACAACAAGTTGCACGGTGACCGCTTTGTTTTATTTTAAATCCCAGATTTTAAAACAAAGTTCCTTGCAGGTTCTGGAGCATGTCCTGTCGGTCAAGGACACGGCGGCCATGGCCAGTCTGCTGGAGGTGGTGGTGATCTTGTGGAGGAGCATCCGGAAAGCCCTGGAGCTCAACAAGGACGCCCTCCAGTACACCACTGCCAAGTTTGGCTCCGTTGTGCCCAAGTACTTCAATGTCTTCCAGGTGTGAGGTGGACTGGAGTTTACCCCGTGGCAGTCACAACTTCGGTTGTGTCCCAATAATCTCTCCTAAGTGAACACTTGTTCACTTCCCTTCATAGATTTGAAAGGAAATGACTGGTTTATGGAAATGCCCTCTAGCCCATGCCTACACCAGTCTAATGCTTTTAAATGTGTGGGGAGTAGTGAACGAGTTCGCACTTAAAGGAAGAAGGTAAGATTATTGGTACGCACCCCAGATATCTTCCCCATCATTTAAGATGTCCTCACCTTGTTTCTCTCTCTTTCAGGAGGAGCGTTGCACAGTTCCCCTCATCCAACTGGCCTCCCTACTGCCCCCAGCTTCTGTCCCCACTTTCAGGTCTGTGGGGGTCCTGCTAACTTGTCGTCCTTTTTGGCCTCTTCAGACTCTCTGTGTTAACCCTGTCTCTCTGGTCCCTGTGTTCCAGCTGTGGGGTGCTGTCCAGGCTGAAGAGGCTGGAGGCGGGGGCCAAGGTGTCCCAGTACAGTCAGATCATCGAGTGCCTGTGTAGCTGGGGCCAGGCTGCACACGTCCTGGAGCTCATCACAGACTGGCTCACTGATGCCTTACCCACCCCCGCTGTACGCAACACGCACAGAGGTTGTGTCACAAATGGCACCCTATTCTCTATATATTGACCTACTTTTGACCAGGGTCCATAGGTTCACTGTTCTAAAGTAGTGCACTATATAGGGAAAGGGTGCCATTTGAGATGCAGGCACAGATGAATAGGGATGCCTCAGTGAGACCCTCGGCGGCTCCTTGGGATATTTTATTAGGCATTGTAATGCAGAAAGGAGGGATGCATCTGCATAGTAATAAATCTTACTAACTTTACTTTATTCTGAGTAAACAAAGAGTTTTGTCTTCAAAAACTTTGCCTTAATGCTCTTTATAGTAGTGTACTGAGATGTAATCATGACATCGTTGGACATTACCCCACCTCTCTGCTCCCCCTTCTCCTCCACAGGGCAAAGGGAACACCAGTCGGAAAGTGCGCATCCAGGAGACGGTGAAGGCCAAGCCAGACCTGGGGCTAGATTACCTGGAGTACCTGGTCAGCCGTACCTCCACGCGGGACTGCATCCTGCCCTTCAGGCAGGGCCAGCTCAAACAGCTGCACAAAGCCCTCGGGGCCTGGAAGGTAGAGTAGATAATATAATTACAGAGTTGTATAGATTGGTTATATGTGCGGTGAGAGGCTATGAACAGAGGTGGTATCCTGTGTCATGTTTTCCTTCTCAGTCAGTGCTGTTATCCCATATGAGCTCTTCTGAGGCCCAGGCCGATGTACCCAGAGCAGAAACGGCACTAAGAGCATTTGCCCTTCACGCACGTCTCAGTGCCCATGTACAGCACAAAGTGAGTCCCATTGCCTACATGCCTCCGCTTTGTAACCAATCTGTGTACAGTATTGCTACTAACAATATCAGCTAAATGTCCTCGATAAGTGTCGGTTTGAGCAGTGTACTGTAGGTACTTGGTTTATCGTCCCAGATCTAGTAGACACTATTTGGGATATAACTACTGGTCTGTGCAGTGTTTTGGCTATAACCACCGGGGCTTGCTATAACCATCGTTACTTGCTTTCCCAGTTCTCAGAGGGGAGGGATTTCCTTGTCCCTGTGGAGAACATGGCAGCGTGGGTGGCAGAGAGGGTGCTGCCCTTCCTGGTCGGCCCCAGTGAGGGAGGGGTCACTGAGCAGCAGCGGGACCTCGCCAGGCAGGTAGTAGAGGTAAGTGTGACCCTCTGGATGGGGTAGCAGGTATCAATCACAGGACAGGGTTTACACTATCGTTTTGTACAGACGACCTAAGCGTTAGTTCTGTGTTCACTACTCCGCGGTACCTCAGAGGTGTCTAACTCAATTCCTGGAGGGCTGTATGTCTGCCGGTTGTGTTTTCTTTCAATTTGTGTCCAACTAAGACCTAGACAGCCAGGTGAGGGGAACTCATAACTAATCAATTACAGGAGATACTCGGCCCTCCAGGAATTGGGTTCGACACCCGTGCTTTACCTGTAGACAGAGGGAACATAAATCAAATCAAATGTATTTAGTTAACCCCTTTTTACATCAGCAGTTGTCACAAATTGGTTTTCTGGAAACCTTAACACATGAGTAAAATAGCATTAGACTTTTATCAAATATCAGACATAAAAGAATAGCCGTAGAATATAGTTATGTGTATTACACTGTTACAGTATTAGCCAGGACATTAGGTCCTGGTAATTTACGAGCAGCTTTATGGTATTATGGTCAGTAGATCAATTCTTGTCCTGGATCTTTCCTATGCTGTCAGTCTATGAACAGACGGAGGGTTCATCCTAAATTGCACCCTATTCCGTGCACTACTTTTGACCCTATAGGCCTTGGTCAAAAGTAGTGCACTACATAGGGAATAAGGTGCCATTTGGGACGCCGCCTTAGTCTGTTTTATAGATTGTTATTCAGCTCCGGTCCACACTCTCACGTATCAGCTCTCCGTTGTACGCCTCCCACTCCCAGAGAGCAAGATGGACTCATTTATTCTTTTGAAATGGGCTTCTATAGTTATTTCTTCCATTACTCTCTCAAGTGTCTCACCCAGAGGCTGCTGCTGTGATCAGATATTGAAAATAAACCCCTCATTTATCTTAATACCCACTTCTGTTGCTTCCACTAACTCTCTAGAGCTCCAGCACCAACACTTGAGATTAAGATACTATGGTATGGTGGCTTATTCAATGCGTCGTTTTCAGGACAAATTACACAAATGTAATTTTTTATTCATATTTTTTTTATTGTCCCATAATATAGTTTGTTTAGTTGGTCTTTCGGTATTATTCCAGGTTCTTAAAAAGAGTTGCATTTTATAAATTCTGAATTACTATGCTGAAACAATAAAATAAAAAATAAAAAAACATCAGTCATTTTTCTGTCCCTCTTTGTGGAGTGACATGGTTGCTCTAACGTTGCGGTGATGTTTGGCAGTGTTTACTGACGGTGAGCAGAGATGTGATCCGGGTGGGCCTTGGGGACGAGGAGTTCAAAGGGCAGGTCCTTCACCTGTGCTCCATCGTGCTCCTCTCTGGTGAGTATATCTATACTGAACATATACTATTATAGAGACCTACAGAATCTAAATGAAGAAACATGCCATTTTCGACCATCTGTAAATCAACATTTCTATAAGGCACATTTAGAACCGTAGATTCTCTAGAATAGTTGTTGACTGGACTAGGCCACTCATTTCAATGTGTCTGTGAGGAAATTTGACGTGTGTGTGTGTGTGTTATTGTGTTCTCAGAGAAGGGCTACCTGTGTGTTCCTCTGCTGCTCTCTGTGCTGACGGAGGTGGCGGAGAACTACGTCCCCGAGAACCAGGCCCAGGACAACCAGTCCTCCATCATCCTCACCGTGGTCACCAACGTCTTCCAGAAGATCCTGGAGGTTATGGCTCGCCGCCTGAGGAAGGACCCCGAGGAGGGCCAGGAGGTGAGGAGGATGGCGTGCGTCCCAAATGCCTTGATGGTTTGAGTGTCAATCAAAAGCACACACGTAGATCATTTAGAGGTAGTCTCTTCAGTCACACTTTAAATGGCTGTCTAAATAATACCTATTTGGCCCAACAATAGAAGCAGCTCTGGGGCCATATGTATCAAGCTTCTCAGAGGAAGTTTTTCAGTTACTGTACCACCAACAAAATGTTGCTCTCCCCAGTGTACCCCCTACTCTGATACGCTATAGATAGATATGTCTATGTTCAGCTTGCAAATGTGAATAGATGACTTAAGGTTGTTTCTCTCCCCTGGCTATTGTAGCTGTGGCACTTGGCTGTTACCGCTCTAGGAGACTTCCTCCAGGTGGTTCAGGCTTGGTCGGGCATCGAGTCCAACCCCCTAAACGGGGTGTTTTCAACCGTCTGTGCTGCCACCCTCGCAGCGACCCAACACTCCCTGCAAAAGGCAACAAAGATGGCTGATAAATTATTTTCCTAGATAGAAAATGTGATTCCAAATGTTGATCGGTTGCGAATAAAGAACATGTAATATATTTCATCTGCTCTGAACTTAAAACTGTTCCATCTTAGATTTCACATCCTCAAGAGGTCACAACACCAGAGACGGTCCAGGATTTGCCTCCTCTCTCAAGCATCTTGTTGACCGTTCTCCTCAAATCGCCCCCGGTCACAAGGTAAACAACCAACTACACTCCAAGCGTTTTGCTGCTTTCAATTACTATTCACACTGACCGGCTCAGTTCGGTTTCCTTTTTTTGTGTTAAATGTTTTTACAGATTTTTCCCACACAAAAAGGAAGAACGAGGAAGAACAGACACCAAACAGTCAACCCCACACGACGTCGTACAAAGAGCTCCAGCCATGGAATATATACTGTACTTTTCTCCTCATTGGTGTTTCTAATCCGAGGCCTCTTCTCTTTTCCAGAGCCTTTCTGGCAGAGATCATCTCAACTGTCGACTCAGAGGTCATTGATGGTCTGACCGGATTGGCTGCAGTTCTTCACATTCTGGCAGTTGTCAGACAGAGTGAGTAAAATAAGTTGCAATAAAGAGAATTTCTCTAGTTTAAAAAAAGAAAGAATGATTTCACATTCATGAATAGTTTCTAACAGGGCGTGGCTAAAAAAAACTTGCTGTTAAACTGGGAGTGTAACTTTTGCCGGTGTGGAGCAGAGAGCGTGCCATTATCCACTGTTCTCTGGCATGAGCCGGTTGCTTATGCCCAGGTTTCATTGAAATGAATGCCAGAAGCTCAGTATCCAGTGTAGCTGGCCTGTAATGATTGTGCCCGTCTTTGTTCCAGCTGGGAAGTTTAAGGCAGATCTGAAGAGTTCAGCCGTGTCCGTCGACAGACAGCTTCAGAAACATTACGCTGTCACGGCTGAGGACGAAGGACACATCCAGAGGTGACTAGATTAATGAACGTTGTAACGGCTGTCCCAAATGGCATCCTGTAGTGCACTACTTTTGACCAAGACCCATATGGCTCTCCACTGGTGTAAATCTGTTGCTACCTTTTGTATGTTTTTAAGAATAAAGTATTTTTGAGTTGTTAGCTAGCTGTTATAGCATTTTACCCTAAACGTTAAGGAAACATGCTCGTAAGTTGGGAATTGTAAGATGGCAAATTATATTTTAAAATGACATAATAGCAACCACAAAATGACATTACATTATTTATTTTTGTACCTCTTTTTCCAGGGTAATCTACGAATCCGCTATCAACACTTTGAATGAGATTCTGATGCCATGCCCATGAAGCGGCAAGAGAACCTCATTTACACATTTACTAATTATTTCTTGGTTGCCAGTGTCAGCTATTCTTCTGTTCTGTTGTTTCTATGCAATCATGGTGTATGCAGCATGACTTGTATTTGCGCTTTGGATTTATGTATTGCGTCAGTATACTCTATGCTGCATAAACTGAACTGTGTGTAACATTGCTAAGTAACTGCTAAAAATACATTTGAAATGTGAGTTTCAACCATGTCTTTGTGGATTCTCTCTAAAATCACTTACACATGTTTTAGTTTAACTTATAGTACATATTTGCACAATTTTATTGAAGGAAATATAGTTTGTTTAGTTATGGTCCACCACTGGCAGAGAAGGTTAGTTTCTGTGGCTAAGGAGGAAGGACAAGAATGAAGAACTAAAGGCCAGCTGCAGGGGATGACAGGCAGACATCCCTACCACTGCTCTGCCACCAGGAGACGTACCGGGATAGGGAGAGGAACATTGAGGAGTGGTGGTCCCCGGGTGATGACCCTCTAGCTGGTTTACAGGCACTGCTGGAGGTGTGACAGGCAGAGATGCCCAGCAGAAGGTTACCACCTATCTACCTGTATATAGTATGTATATCATATTGTAGTGAATTCAAGGCGTATCCCCGACTGGGACTCGAACCCATCAACTGTCAAGCCAACACCTTAACCGTTTTGCCAAGAGGTCCGAACTGCTTGATGAAGTCGCAAGGTGTTGTGTTAAGGTTGCTACAATATGCACTTCTTGTTTGAACAATTTATTGATGGAAATGTAGTTTGTATGCTTTTAGTTATGTTCTATCCAACACAAACACTCCAGACATTTCATTGCATGTATGAACTCTGTATAAACTTGACTAGCCATGCTATAGTATGGTATTTTAGCATTATCCTGCTACTGTTTATACAGCCTTACAATAAAGAGATATATTAACTTGTTTATTCAGATGCTGAGTCCAACTATAAATGTCCTCATTTACTTTACTGTTAGTGCACTACTTTTTTACCAGGGCCTATAGGGCTCGGGGCCCAGTTTCCCAAAAGCATCTTATGGCATAAGGTCATATGGTTTTAAAGATGAACTTAGCTTTAAGATGCTTTTGGGAAACCAGGCCCAGGTCAATAGTAGTGCACTATATATGGGAAAGGGTTCCACTTGCGATGTAGTTCCACTCCTAGCTATCCACTCCTTCCAGCTGGTGTTTAAACCCTGGTGCCAGTAACTGGCGTTCTGCGATAGACGTCCCTCATGCCCACTTGGACTTATTGGTATTGCATTTTTTTTGTTTTATCTCTATATTGCCTACTCTCGAGCTTTATTTCATAAACTTCTACTATTTTCGTGGTGAGACTGGCTAACCATTAATTATTGCGCACTGTGGGTGCAAGCTCAGAGACCAGGCGCGGGCCCCTCGCCATGTGTTTGACGTCAGAACCTAGGAGGGGCGCCTTCTGAATGTTCCTGTCCGCGGTGCTGAATCCTGACGCGACTGCGGAAGAGAAGTGGCGGAACCGAGAAATTGCTCTTCAAATCTTCCCATATTTTCACTTTCCCTCGCAATTATTTCATCCATCAATTTTGGACCATCCTGTATTTAACACTGACACTATTATGTTTTAGCAAAGGTGTGCAATGGATTAGAGTAGGTAGAGTAATGGATTCGCCGTGTTCCATCATCTTCGCTGTGTTGGCTCTTCGCCTGTCTCTTCCAACTACCTCCGCTGACAGCAAATTTGGTAAGTTGACAGTGGTTCACGGTCAATATATAGCCATTTGTATATAAAAAAAAACATACTTACCTGCCCAGGTGTTGCAGTGCAAAAGGCAGGCTTTTAAACCACCATATGGGCTATGGAAAAAGCTAGCGTTTACGTCTTACTTTCCATGAAAATGTTTTTCTAATGTTCTGTAGATTACTCAAAAAAGGAAAATCATAACAAGGTGTCAGGGACAGTGTCTTCGGGACATGAACTGGATAAGAGCATCTGCTAACTAAAATGTACATTTTAGTGAGTGAGTGTCCCGGATTTAATTCTGAAAATAATTAACCATAATACCTGTAGTCTCTCGTGACATCCTGATTCTGGGTGCCGAGATTATACAACGCTTTAGGTCATTATCTATTCTGTTAGACAAGACCCAGCACATTGTGTTTTCAGGATGAATATGTTTTTAAAAGGGGGCAATCTGGGAATCGAACAATATAACGGCCACCCTAGCACTTGTTTTTTTAAGCAGCTGAGGGCTGGAGAAATGTAACCACTATCTAATTCATATACAGATTTATGGATCCAAGGATTAACCATCCATGAGTTCACAAATATATAGTTTTAACCATGTTTTGAAGCTATACCGTGGTTGTTTACAATTACATTGTTTACAAACAATGGTGTAAAACATTAAGGCAGTTATATACAATTTAAAATATTACATTTCGTAACACTTTTCAAAACACCTTAAGTGTGTGCCCTCAGGCCACTACTCTACTACCACAATATCTACAATACAAAATCTATGTGTACCTGTGTGTAGTGTGTCTGAACTAAGTTGAACTAAGCTAATGACATGAGGCATTTATAATTTACATTCTTCAATAATCAATGGCTATATCGTTAATTTAAAAGTTCAAAAATAGATGTACCAATCCCAGATTGCCCCTTTAAAGTGAGAACTATGTGTGGCCTGGGTGGCCCATGAGTTTGATGACATATTCTTAAAACATGCTACATGACATCTGTAAGCATTTTGTTTTTTTCGTTTTTCTAGAGACATATTTCCTTAATGGCGTAGTAGTCATCTCTAAAAGGACAGCACATACACTTTCTTGCTTTATTTCAGTCTTGGCAGGGAAATCTGCCTTCATATTTTGATTGGTTTTCCCTGCCTTGCCCCAGTTTAACACTCAGTAAATGCCAGAGTGTAACATTTTGAAGCCATTGTGGATAAATGGGCCCTTCTGTTGAGGTTTGCCTTGCCGTGCAGAGACTGTAGGTTTATTACCAGATGGAATAGACCTTAATCAAGGGGTGAGTGTTTCTGTCAGACTGATAAGCAGGGATGCCGTCATCTCACTGATCCTGCATCAGTGTGTGTAGTGTCTGTGTGGGACTGGTGACCTGAGGTATCATCCTCTCTCTGAACCAGGACCAGTCATGAAGTTGAGTCAGACGCCATCTGTACGTTTGGAAAGTGCTAACGTTTTTTTTTTACGCTTCTCTCTGTCTATCTTGTACTGTCTGTCTTCCCACTCCTTTCTGCGTAGGCCTCTCGATCTAATTCCCTCTGACTTGTTGGTCTCTCACCTTGTTTCTATCTGTGCCAGTCTAACACTATTGTAAGGATCCTACACAATCCTCAGTTAAGCTCTCATGGAGAAAGACTGTTGCTAAAATGTTGTGAAATTAATAGGAACAGGAAGGGGAATGGTACAGCATTCAAGATAACTGTTTTTTTTTGTTGCAAAGGAGACAGTATTGACTCTGTCAGCATCCCAAATGGCATCCTATTCCCTATGTAGTTTGCACCACTTTTGACCAGAGCCCATAGTAGTGCATTACATAGGGTATAGGATGCCATTTGGACTGCAGTCTCAGTTAATCCTGAATGAGTCAGCCATGTTCCATCAGAGAATTCTACACAACCATTAGAGAATCCCACTCATTGTTAAAATTCATACTTGTGTTTAAAAAAAAAAAATATATATATATATATTTCTGGGGGTGGTCTCCATCATCAGTGTCTGTGGACTGCCTGGGTGGTTGAGACAGTTCTTGTTTTTAATGAGTCCCAGTGTGCCTTGCACTGTGTCGCCGGGAAGTTCCCTGATTGGTTTTTATCAAAGAGCGCATTTCATTCCCTGTCGGGCTTGTGTTGTGTAGCCTACTGCGGATCTGAGTGTGTCTACTGTATCATCTGTATGTGTGTTATGACACCAACTAGCACAGGGATGCTCTGAAAAAAAAGGAGTGGGAGGTAGAGAAGTAATATCCGAGCAGCTATAAATATCACTTACTTGAAGAGCTAAACAAAGGCCGAGAGGGGAATTAATAACCCTGGATGCAGGATCAGAGTATAGAGAGACTGTTCGATGATAGAGCTGCGGGTGATCAGCCTAGCAATTACTTGTTATTTTTTTCCTTCAATAGATATAGACTACTAAACAGATAGAGAGTATTAGTGGCGACAGATAGAGGTTGTGTCAAAGGGCAGTAAGCGAGATTCATTCCTACGCGGCATGTCCTATGGATCCTGGTCAAAAGCAGTGCACTATATAGGGGGAAAAGGTGGCGTTTGGGGTGCAGACATAGTTCATGGTTTCTATCTCATCAGATCACCTGGAAGGATCGCATGCCTTAGTTTAGGGAGACATAAGCTTTGCAACTCACACAGGCACGACTAGAAAGTAATTAGACAGAGGAGATGCATAAGTAAATAGGTCTAGGTATGGTTGGGATTGGTTTGGCATAGGGGATTGTTCATGCATGGTCTACGTTGGTTGAGCCTCTTGCTGGTTTAACTGGAGAGCTCATGGCCGAGGTGTGTGTCGAGTGAATAATAGCTGCTATGACACCATAGCTATCTTCAAAGTCTGCTGTCTCTCTGTTCAATGTGCTCTGCTGTCGTCAACCTTATCTCCTAATACATCCAGACAAGCTTTGCTTTGATTCATTGGCTTCGCTCTATCGCCACTAGCCACGGTCATCTGTCATCCCACAAATCTATTCAGTCAATGGTGGGGACGTTACGTTGCAGTGCTTATAAATCATCTCAGTGGATAGAGATGTGACATGAATGGTTGGATAGAGATGTGGGTACAATATGTGTTTCTTTTCGGATTGGCTCCGATACAATGACGGTCAGTGCCATTTAATATGATGATTTCTTTTCATGAACATGGTCTTATTTCTCTTACAGCATATTGGATGACTGTCATTCATATTTCACTCCACTCACCCAGTTCACTGTAACAGCGATAGGTTTAGGATACTACATGATACTTGAATGTTCCCTATTCCCATCACAAGGTTGCTACAACCTAGCCTATCAATCAATTTCAATCAATTTTATTTTATATAGCCCTTCGTACATCAGCTAATATCTCGAAGTGCTGTACAGACACCCAGCCTAAAACCCCAAACAGCTAGTAATGCAGGTGTAGAAGCACGGTGGCTAGGAAAAACTCCCTAGAAAGGCCAAAACCTAGGAAGAAACCTAGAGAGGAACCAGGCTATGAGGGGTGGCCAGTCCTCTTCTGGCTGTGCCGGGTGGAGATTATAACAGAACTATGCCAAGATGTTCAAGAATTTTCATAAGTGACAAGCATGGTCAAATAATAATCATGAATAATTTTCAGTTGGCTTTTCATAGCCGATCATCAAGAGTTGAAAAACAACAGGTCTGGGACAGGTGGCGGTTCCATAACCGCAGGCAGAACAGCTGAAACTGGAATAGCAGCAAGGCCAGGCGGACTGGGGACAGCAAGGAGTCACCACGGGCGGCAGTCCCGACGCATGGTCCTAGGGCCCAGGTCCTCCGAGAGAAAGAAAGAGAGAAGGAGAAAATTAGAGAGAGCCAAGATTTTCAAAATTTCCATAAATGACAAGCATGGTCAAATAATAATCAGGAATAAATCTCAGTTGGCTTTTCATAGCCGGTCATTAAGAGTTGAAAACAGCAGGTCTGGGACAGGTAGGGGTTCCATAACCGCAGGCAGAACAGTTGAAACTGGAATAGCAGCAAGGCCAGGCGGACTGGGGACAGCAAGGAGTCACCACGGCCGGTAGTCCCGACGTATGGTCCTAGGGCTCAGGTCCTCCGAGAGAAAGAAAGAGAGAAGGAGAAAATTAGAGAGAGCCAAGATGAATGAACGTTTTTACAACGTAGGTGCACACAGGTCAAGAGACACATTTGAGGCAACAGACAGTGACATCCAATACTTCCTTGCCTTGCAGACTCTTGCCTGCATCAAGCTGATATATTAAGTAGTCATTAGTTCAAGAGTTTCTATTGGCCAAATTCAAGCATGTTAATCCCAGTTTAGTTCTGTTTGCTTCAGTGTAAGGGACGATTTTCAACAGAATCGGCGGGATTGAATACACGCGTAAACAAACATCCACGTTATATTCCTTCTTGCATCCATGCGCTCTCCTCCTCTCACAACTCCCCTTCGCTTGTGGACTTCAATGCACAACACATCAGCTCTATGTGACCAAGCGAAAAAAAAACTTTCCAAGCCAAACAGCTAACTTACTTTAGCTAATATAGTGATAACAATGTAACATCATAGTCAGCATAGCTAATATAACGAGCGCGTTAGTAACATTACACTGTAGTTAGTAAGCAGTTACACCGGCGGCAATAAAATAGTAAAACCAAAAGTTTAACCTTGACTTGGAAGACTTCCAGTGTTGTGTTGGAAAGTCATAGCACCCATCTGTTTGAGCAGGGTGTTTCAGTAGGCTAAACTAGCTAGCTACATTTAAGTAAGTGAAACGGATCTATAGAAACTCTATATATATTTCTCTCTTGCTTCTCCTTCAACTTTGGAATAAATTAATTTGTTCAAAAATGTTCAACTATTGTATTTCTCTCTCTTTGAGTCAACTACTCACCACATTTTATGCACTGCAGTGCTAGCTAGCTGTAGCTTATGCTTTCAGTACTAGATTAATTCTCTGATCCTTTGATTGGGTGGACAACATGTCAGTTCATGTTGCGAGTGTTCTGATAGGTTGGAGGACCTCCTCTGGAAATGATCATAATTACTGTGTACATCTATGGAAGGGGGTGATAACCATGAGCCTTCTAGGTTTTGTATTGAAGTAAATGTACCCAGAGGAGGACGGAGGCTAGCTGTCCTCCGGCTACACCATGGTGCTACCCTACAGAGTGCTGTTAATTAAGGCTACTATAGACCTTCTTTTCAAAATAGTGTTTTAATCAATTATTTGGTGATGTGATTATATTTAGCATAGTTTTATCTAAAATGGATGACTTTTTAAATGTTTTACAATTTTCATTTTTATGAAATTCACTGAGGAGGATGGTCCTCCCTTTCCTCCTCTGAGGAGCCTCCACTGCAGATATCCTCCCAAGCTAGGCTACTTGACATATGAAACCCAATAAAGACCCCACCTTAACTACGTTTTGTTTTCTTGCTGTTGCTTGTGTGTTTTCAGGTGCAGGGTGAAGTTGCCCCTAGATGCTGATAATGTGTCAGTTTTGCATTTTCCCCGTTAATGGTTAAGGTTAGGATTGGGAAAGGGGAATTGATCATAGATCTGTACCTGGGGAAAACCTTGCCTCAGTGCTATGTTTTCATTGGTAGTTCCCCTGTTGCCACGGCACCCCAGTCAGTCTCAGAGGACAAATCCGACCTGTGTTGTCTCAGAGGTCACTGAGAAAGCTGTAGACACAGGTGTGTGAAAGAGTATGTCTCAGGGTTAAAGATCACAACTTGTAATATATTTTTAACAAGGTTAAATAATGCTTTATAGAAAGTTACAACGTTTAGCTCTTGTCACCCGTCATCTAGCTAACTATCACTTCTAGCTAGCCTAGCAGTCTCAGTCCGGATGTCAACATAACTCCCGTTACAATGTGCATTTCTAGTTGTAGTCTTTTAACTACACTGTAAGACGTTTCTGTAATTTCAACAGCAAAACACTAGAATGCACAGTAAAATACTATAAATGCATTAATACTGTAGATTGCATTGCATTATGGGTAACATGCTGAAAAATACTATTGGAGTTGGAAGCCTCCTGTAAAAACGACTATAACACACTGTGTTTGTTTACAGTAATAGTTTATGCCTCCTGTACAATGTAATTGTCTACAAATGATCCATTTCAGGTGCCAACCTCATGCTGTCAGTTGAGAAAGACTATTTTAGTATTTCGAAACCGCTGTGAAATGGAAAATATTTTCAGCATCTGCTGGGTACGTACTTTGACTTGTATATAAGTATCTCTATTTCTAGCCAACGTTGAATTACTGCATGTGTTCTTTTTCAGCTAGCTAGCTAGGTTAGCAATCGTTTCGGTCTGCTCTAAATTGCACGTAAATGTCTTGCTGTGAGACCTAGAAAAAATCTCCCAAATAATAATTGTTGTGATAGGCCTCGCTGTACCACAGGTTCTGAGTGCCATAGAGAATAGACTGAGCGCAGATTCATGACTGTTAAGTTATCACCCCCCCCTCCCACACACACACACACACACACAGGCACAAAAAGTGTATTGTTTTTCTTACAATTAGATTTCAGGGAGAATTTCACTGTAAATCTGGAGCATTATCCTAGGAAGAGTTTTCCAGTGTATGAAAGCTGGACTGAAGCATGTTTCGGGTTACCTCCCAAATGCCACCCTATTACCTACAGGGTGGCATTTGGGAAGTAATTAGCCTGGGTGTCCCCTATCAACCTTGGTTGACATATTAAATGGGACACTTTTGAATGATCTACCTAGTTAGTGGGTAAATGAGCTAAAGGAACCACTGTAAGTGACAGACCCCATGAGTTGTTATTAATCAGGCAATAATACCCTTCTTTACACACGCATTCAAATGGGAAGCAAATTATATTATGCTCTACGGTGAAATGATGATCACTGAGCAGTTGGTCTGTCATTTGCAAAGCCTGTTTTCATATATTCAAAATGCCGACAGCTGCCGCGTTCAATTGGAAGTTAATTTATCTAACATCATGTTCAACATTTTCAGCTTGCGCCTGTTCTCCAGTGTAATAAATGGTTATTGATTCCCGACTAACAAGGGACATGTTTTGATAGACCCGGTTCAGTTGCACCGAACCGAGATACAGCTGTTGTAGCATTTCCTTTCTCAATATGAATTACAATGCAGTATAATCCAATATTGGATTTGGAAATGGAACCAATGGAAGCCCTGCTCGATATACTTTTCTATAGTCATGAGTCATAAAAGGGCAGATGGGATTCTGAGTCAGCCTTTGAGGTGTAGTACTTTCTCACACATGCTCACTCTCTTTGGATTGTTATTTCTTGATTTTTTTGTTTAGATTGATTTTTGTATTTGTGATATTGTATTTGCAAGATATTCTACTGCACTGTTGGAGCTAGTAACATAAGCCTTTTTGCTGCACCTGCTATAACACCTGCAAATCTGTATACACAACCAATACACTTTGATTTGATTGGATTCTGAACAACAGTAAAACCTCTAAAGCAGGCTGTATATCCAGAGCTTTGGTACTCTGCCACGGATGGTGTGATGGCAGATGAAGCAAAGCCGCTGCTATGAAAACAGAGCAAATGCTCTGAGGACCACAGTGTATATTGACATTGAGTGGTTATTGAGACGGGTAGAGAGAGCAAAGCGGCTGTGGAAGGAGGGGATATTTAATGTTTAGTTATTTCAGAGACACTAGAGATATTCGCCGGCTGCTTGTTGGAGAGAGGACTCTCTGTTCGGAGTGTTCTCGGTGAGGTCAGGTCTAAACTGAGGTCAGGGTTAAATTCTTCCCTTTAGGAGTAGACAGAGACAGGTGGAGAACAACTGTGTTGTATTCATTAGAGCACACCACAGCAAAATGCTTTGCAATGGAAAACTAAAACGAGTGTTTGTTACTGGACAAGTTCAGGTAGTCCCTCCCTGTTTCAGTCCGTTTTCTTCCGTTTGGTGCCTTAATGGATACCACCCAGATGGCACTCTGGCGCTCTAAAAAAAACACCAGGCTCAAAACTGATCAGGTGTTCTCGAGGAATCTATTTACTTTCAGGAAGTTGTTGGGTGCTCTAAGAACATAGACATTGATGATGATAGAACAAAATCAATCTAATAACACATCTATGCCACATCTATGGAAAAGTATAATTTATTACTGTGTGGGTATGAACCTTCTTTATTGGGAATATTTGGGATCTACTATCAAGATTTAGCACACAGAATTGTGATAGGGCCTGCGTCCCAAATGGCACCATATTCCCTATGTAGTGCACTACTTTTGACCAGAGCCTTCCGTAATTTATGCATGAAGTAAAGAACAGGTTGCCATTTGGGACCTATACAGGGACATTTTTCAGGTATGTCAGTATCATTCCTCCTGACTATCTTGCCTCAGGGGGACTGTGTCCTGGTATTAAGTGTAAATTAGAGGGAACTGATTAGAAGAGGTCACTCACAAGGTCAGTCCTGTACGGCGGTGTCACTGTGTATAATGAGGTTACTAATGCGCTAATAAGCATTGAGGACACTGTGATCCCGTCCCGATATGGCGGCCGGACAGAGGAATTCATCTCTGCAATCCCAGGCTTGATTAAATGCAGTAATGGATTTGCTAGCGCTATTGATTAACACTCTGGGTCATTTCAGTATGCAACGTAGAAACAAAATAACTTCTTGTTAGATAGAGCCAGAGTGTCAGACATGATTCTAACACCCGGTATTCAGCTTTCAATAAACAACAGTATTGGTATGTGAGGATTCAATTGTGGTTAGTTCATAAGAACCAGTTGTATCCCATGCAGAGCGAGTTACAGTAGTGCGTGCTTACATTTATGTATACGTGGCCGCAGCAGGAATCAGACCTACTATCCTATCCTGGCATTGCAAGCACCATGCTCTACCAACTGAGCCACACTACTCTGTTAAAAAATAAAGGTGGAAGTTGGAACCAAATAAGGTTCTTTAGAGTGATGCCATAGGGTAACAGTTTTAGGCTCTCTGAAGAATATTAAATGGGATGGTTCTTTAAGAACCACACACAAATCCCAAACCAGAAATGTTTGGGTGATGAGCCTTATTTGCATATTTCCCAGGGTGCCTTTTGAGTGCATTTTAGAGTTCCCAGTAGTGAATATGTTATCATAAACATTAGATTATTTAAAGCAATACAATACATATTTGATAAGGCCTTATTTTGAGGGCCTAGTTTTACCCTAATACGGCGTCCTGAATATCATAACTTTACAGTCCACATCAGGCCTGAAAGTCACATGATGCTGGCTTGCAAAGTAATTCCTATTGAAATCCAGCCAGAGTGGGGATATCCAACATTTTGCATTTTTATTCACCCGCAACCTGCATTCAGAATGACTGCCAGGGTTGGGAAGACTAAGATATGAGACTACATAAAGTAGGGATGTCAAACACGGCCTGAGGGAAACAAACAAATCTTCTTCTTCTTTGAGGTTTAACAGTGGTTGGCATCCAATATGTTGCATTACCACCCCGAACTGGATAATACAAATCCATTATACTTTGTGATACGCAAACAAAAAAATAACACCCTTCAAACTAACCATACACTCATTAAAAACCCACTACCCCATTCCACTACTTAGACCCTATCTGCTCCAGCACCATGCCAACGGCATGGGAGGACGGGACACCACCACTCAACACACCCTGTAACTCTTCTGAATTCAAATCTCTTATACCCAAAATATTTCTCTGCAGCTGCCACCACACTGCTATTTTCTGTGATTTCCAATCCATTTCTGCGGTACAGTTAATAACCATTGCTATGAACGCTAAGAAGTCAACCTTACAGAAGCATTTATCACTCGTTGGCCTATCCCTCTGTGCTGGCACAGATCTACTACTCACAAGGATCCTCTCAGGATCCCTCACCCTTGAATCATCCTCCTCTACTTTCTTCACTTCCTCGTAATACGACACCTTTTGCACTACTCTGACTAGCCACCTCAACCAGCCTCTCTCGCAACGGACATTTCCGATCCTCAGCAACATGGACACTCCTACAGTTGACACACACAACTTTATCCACCGAAACTACACAATCCTCCGTCCCATATCCTCTTGCACATTTCCCACATCTTGGAATCTGCCTCCTACACACTGTTGCGACATGACACCTGAAACAACACATTGGATTCGCCACAAACGCTCAAACAGGATAACTGATGTATCCTAACATGACCTTGTAAAGACTGACTCAAATCTCAAAATGACTGAAAGTGACTCCTCTATTTCACCACTCTCACCACATGGTCTGCGTGCGCACCAAATGGCGTGCGCCACAAACACCAGGAATCTTCAACTTCAATTGCTCCACCTCCACACTTAACGCTACCCCAGACATCACTTCTTTCAATGGTGCCCTATTCTTAAGAGCAAAGCAAGAAACAGATCTTGACCCAAGTTACGTGACATGGAGTGCCCGCTCCATCTGGTCAGAAGAAACACAAACGCATATCACAAGTCCACTACAGGTTACCTAGGTTACCTTCACTGATTCAACTGCACCCAACTCCTTTCCCACCGCCCTGAAACCACAAATGGATCCGCCAAAAGGCAAGGATCCATTTTCTCAACAAAATGTCACTCTTACTGGACCAGATTCGTCTTTATCATGTCAATCGATGCCATGCTCAGGCTCCGAGCTATTCACCACACCTTCCAACTCACTTAACTCGCCCTCATTCACTTCCATTTCACCTCCAGAAATCGGTCGGGTGCACGGCTCACTCTGTTTGCAATTGACACCAATATTATTCGACACCATCTCTGATTTGACCACCATCTGCCTAAACTTCAAATCCAACCTCGGCTTTCCTTATTCTCTTCGACCTCTTCTACCTCTTTTTTCCCCTCCATTCCTCCTCAGCGATCCACCTTTCTTTGTCCCTTTCCCAATATTTCTCTTCTCCCAACTTTGCTTCCAGCCCGGTGGCATTCTGTCATAATGTCACACCCTGACTGTAGAGAGTCTTTTTATTCTCTATGTTTGGTTGGTCAGGGTGTGACTCGGGTGGGAAACTATGTTCTATGTTTTGGCCGGGTATGGTTCTCAATCAGGGACAGCTGTCTATCGTTGTCTCTGATTGGGAATCATACTTAGGCAAACTTTTTTCCTTTTGTATTTGTGGGTAGTTGACTTTGTTAGTGGCATGATAGCTGAAGTAAGCTTCACGGTCATTTCCTTATTCTTTGTTTTGTTGGCGACGTTTATCAAATAGAAGTAATGTACGCTCACCATGCCGCACCTTGGTCCGGTCATTTCCACGACAATACTAAAAATCAACCTACAATAGAGCATGCTGGGAAATATGATAATGATAGGCACAGTTTTGTTTTAACTCTTCTTATTAAATTTTTTTCTGATTGCTTAGGCACTATCTTTGAAACTATAGGTTATTTTTGCAAAACTCTACACACTAACCACAAAACCTTACACCAAACCAGCAAAACATTATACATCTCTTGCAAAAGCAAACAATTCTTGCAAAACTCTTCAAACTCTTAAATTTTTTTGTTTTTGCGTCAATACAGTACACACAAACCATCATTTGAATAAGCACACGAAGCACCATCTACGCACTGATAGTTTAAATTAAAAACACTTGTAGCTTTTGCTTTTTTCTGTGAGCAGTTTGCAATAAAGTAATGTCATACATGTAGTAAACACACATACACACAGGTATCCAAATGTGTTAAGTATGGACAAAACAATGTAAGACAAAACAATGTAGCACAGTATGAAAAGACAGGGATCAGTCAATATGATGTAGCACCCTACACTTCCAGATCCAGTACCAATGATAGGATAGTATAGCTTACCTGCACATACTCATATCTCAGTTGCTCTGGGGTGAACAGTAGACATCTTCCACCAAATACTGGTTTTCTTGCAGTTCTGAAAGTACAGTACATATTACTGTACCAGTAAGACTACAGCACTTACAGTTACTTACCGGTTCTCATTTCTAAATATCCGGATGATACCGGCAACAGTATAGCGGCTCAGATTTGGTTGAACCCGTTGCCCAGCCTCCTTCATGCTCATCCCATGGTTGACAACATGGTCAACCGTAGTCACTCTGATTTCATCAGTTATTGTGTTCCTGACTCCCCTTCCCCATCCTCTCCTTCTCCCCCGTCCTCCTCCTCCTCCTCCTCCTCTAGTTCTCACCCCTCTTACTCGCTGTCCAATATTGGCCTCCATTGTTGTCCCAACCAAATGTTTACCTGTGGCCTATTTATAGTGCTCAAGCTCTGATTTGTAAGTGAACTCATTATCTAAAAGTGTTTTCACATGTGTCAATGTGGAAAGGGAATTGGATGAATGTGGATGAATATGTATGAACTTTCCAATTTGTAAGTCGCTCTGGATAAGAGCGTCAGCTAAATGACTTAAATGTAAATGTAATTGGTGAAATAGTGTCGCAATGTAGAGACCAATGTTTACAGTTTTGCAAAAAGTGTGTTATAAAATTACAAACTGAGTGTAAAGCTGAGAATGTGCATTCAGTTTGGCACACTTGGTAAATGCATTGGCTAGAAGTGCTAATGGTTTCAGAGATAGTGCTTCAAGAATCACTGTTAGTGTTTAAGCATTCATAAATAAACTGTAACACCAACACTGGGGTTATTTTACATCGCTGAGTGTTAATTTAACTCTTTACAGTGTTAATGTAACTCTTGAATCAACACTTTAAATGTTAGACTGAAAGGTCAACACTAGTTAACTCTGACCAATTGGCTGCAGGAATCCATACATTTCAAGAGCCTTTAAGAATTCTGAAAAAATGTCGCTGCCTCTTCAAGAACTGAAGAAGAACAATTTAAGAACCTTCCTTTTATTCAGTGTACTGTAGAGTAAGCACTTGACTAGAGTATACATCCTGTAGTAGATACTGGCCATAATATTAGTTGTTTAATGTAATGTTTCATCAGTTAGTTTTTTTAAGACCTTCCTGCTTTTGTTTTGATATTGTATTGGCTTTCTTTTGAATCAGTTGTATCAGATTGTGTTCTAACAGCTATTGGGTAAAAAATACTATAAAATATAATATAATTGTCACGCCCTAATCTGTTTCACGTGTCCTTGTGATTGTCTCCACCTCCTCCAGGTGTTGCTGATTTCCCCCAGTGTATTTATCCCTGTGTTTCCTGTCTCTCTGTGCCAGTTTGTCTTGTCTGTTTTTCCAAGTCAACCAGCGGTTTTCTCGTTCTCCTGCTTTTTGCTATTCTCCTTTTTCTAGTCCTCCCGGTTTTGACCCATGCCTGTTCCTGGACTCTATACCCGCCTGCCTGACCATTCTGCCTGTCTTGACCACGAGCCTGTATGCCACTTTGTACCTCCTGGACTCTGATCTGGTTTTGACCTTTTGCCTGTCCCTTTGGATTAATAAACATTGTAAAACTCCAACCATCTGCCTCCTGTGTCTGCATCTGGGTCTCGCCTTGTGTCATGACAGTAATATGGTGTCAATAATAATGGGTTACAGTTTTATATCTCTTTAAGGAGCAATTTTCACAAGTATGTGGTACATTTTCACAACTTTTTGTACAAAACAGATAATGGAAAAAGGCAGTTGTTTGAAAACTCTCAGGACATTTTCAATTGACAAGTACAACGCACAAAATCATACGGTCACTTTTTCACCAAACTTCAGTTTTTCATCTAGAAATACACGTTTCACATTGCAATACATGTTCATATAAGGTAATTGCCTTTCACAATGCAATGTTTACATTACTTTTGATATGATTCTTTTCTGTTCAGTTAAAATACATTTGACTATTACTTAATCTGACTCGTCTTACTTGATCACTTAAACGTTTGGTAAACCTATAGGTTTTACATGTACAGATTACACAGCTTTACTAAAATTCAATTGGCCAATACAGTAATATATGCCATTTACGAAGCAGACAACAAAGTGACAACAGTCCACACATTTTGGTATGTGACCCCAGTGGGAATCAAACCCACCACAACTGGTGTTGCTATTGGCATGCTCCTATGAACTGAGCCACATACAGGACCACAAGTACAATACAAGTACAATACACAGTTACAATACAGGTAGTAAGTGTGTGATTGCCATCCCCATGACCGTACCACCCTCATTCAGGCCATGGATGATGCATGCAATGATTTCAATTCAGACCTACTGTATGTCAGGCTTGGATTCACCATGCCAAACGGTTTTTCCCCAGGTGCAAGAACAATGAGGATATTTACTGTGATTTCGATGAGAACCTATGACCAAATGCATAAGACAGGCTTGATACAAACTAGAGCCTTCTAAACATTCTGTTTCTTTCATTTCTTTCATTTGATTACATTGTGAAAGATGTCATCAACGCTCACACCTTTGATCAGATATGGGATAGAAATGATGGAAATGTGATCTTCAGACTTTTTAAAATGGGTAGTCTAAGTGTATTACCTAATGTGAAAACAGTGTAATGTACTGTAATTTACACTACTGTAACATACTACATTCAAATGGCAATTTCTAAACATTTATCTTATATTTTTTTCTATTGGATTAAATGGTTAATAAAATAACTAAATTGAGAAGATATTATGTTGTGTTTTGGTGATTAAACCACTGTTCTCATTATATTTAATGGTACATTTAGATTTTGGATCAATGGTTGTGTGGTGAAAGATGTCTACAAACAAAATGAATGCACAATGAAAGGTTTTGAATGTAAGACTGGCTGTGTTACATGTGTTACCAATTCGAAGTTTTGTACTAAGAGTTTAGAAAATTCACCACATGCTTGTGAAAATAGTACCACAGCGATACATTTTTTTAATTTAACAGGTTTAATGGGTATATTTTTTAGATGGAAGGTTACAAAGAGGATCCCTGAGGAGAAATCATGTGATGAGCAAGCCTGGTGGAGAGAGAATGTGGAGGCTTTCGTACACCTCAGAGCTGCTCGCTCTCGACTTAAAAACACAATCACACCACAGTACGGGGGAGAAAATCATATCATTCAACGGGTCAGGCAAAAGGTCAACCTGCCTGTTTCAGGGGCCTCGGTTGTGTGCTGCTATCTTTAATTTATAGTGTCCTTTTGCCTGGAGAGTCCCTGACCTCCCCAGAATTTCTGGGAAACTCTCAGGAAATGTTTGACCACACCGTTCCATGTGGCCAGTGGTGCAAGGGTGCTAGGGTCCTATTCAATCAATGTTTTGACCTCAATGTCATGCATGTCACTGGGCCATTTCAGCAGGAGGTGATTCATCATGGTGAGTTATGAAGGTGATTTACAGGAAAAGAAGATTGGGGTATTAGAGTATGGTAATAGAAATCCAAGGTTGGGCATCTTATCCTGATTTATTAAAGAGAAACAACCTTGTTGACCATAAGCCTATACAGTATGTAAACTAAAAGGAGAGCATGAATGATTGCGTAATGATAAGAAGATGATTTGCATCCTATACGGCTTGTCATGAGAGGTTCCTTTTAAGAAACAAACCTTTTCAGTTAAAAAATTGTCTTGCCTTAGAAACATTTCCCCAGTTTTAGGTACAGAGTGTTACAGTATAATGATACAAGGTGCTTACATTAGTAGAGTGATGCTAATTTGTCTCCGGGTTATGTTCCCTTTCGTTTATCCTCACTAAGCACTGTTCTTTGTACAATGTCACCACATGTTATTACACTTCCTTGCTGTCACCTACCTGCTGCACTGTTCATTTTTAGGGGGCTGAGTACTTGCAGAGGAGAGTGTCCTTGGTAGACGCCATAATGATAATAAAAGGTCCAAAATGTCACCCTATTCACTTTATAGGGCATTACTTTTGACATTAGCTCTTTGGACCCTGGTCAAAAGTAGTGCACTATTAAGGTAATAGGGTGCCATTTGGGATGATATGATATGAGATACAGTATGTTGTTAACAGCACTCTGTGGGAGGTGTCTGTACTCACTGCCAGCCTCAAAGCATCCGTTTTGTCCCTGTTGAAATAAGGCACAGCAACCACATGTGAAGGGGCATACTAAATTATACATCACTGGAATTAAATACTGTATGGCTGTAATGATTTTGCAGGTGCACATAATCATATAGATTAGAACTGCACAGCAAATTCTTCATTGTTAAAGGCCCAGTGCAGTCAAACATGTCATTTTCCTGTGTTTTTTATACAGTACCAGTCAAAAGTTTGGACACACCTACTCATTCAAAGGTTGTTCTTTATTTTTACTATTTTCTACATTGTAGAATAATAGTGAAGACATCAAAACTATGAAATAACACATATGGAATCATGTAGTAACCAAAAAAGTGTTAAACAAATCAAAATCTATTTTATATTAATAAGTAGCCACCCTTTGCCTTGATGACAGCTTTGCACACTCTATTTGGTAAAAGATCAAATAAGCAAAGAGAAACGGCAGTCCATTATTACTTTAAGACTTGAAGGTCAGTCATTATGGAAAATTTCAAGAACTTTGAAAGTTTCTTCAAGTGCAGTCACAAAAACCATCAAGCATTATGATGAACCTGGCTCTCCTGAGGACTGCCACAGGAAAGGAAGACCCAGAGTTACCTCTGCTGCAGAGTATAAATTCATTAGATTTAACTGCACTTCAGATTGCAGACCAAGTAAATGCTTCACAGAGTTCAAGTAACAGACACATCTCAACATGAACTGTTGAGAGGAGACTGTGTGAATCAGGCCTTCATGGTCAAATTGCTGCAAAGAAACCACTACTAAAGGACACCAATAAGAAAAAGAGACGTGTGTGGGCCAAGAAACACGAGCAATGGACATTAGACCAGTGGAAATCAGTCCTTTGGTCTGATGAGTCCAAATTCGAGATTTTTGGTTCCAACCTCCGTGTATTTGTGAGACGCAGACTAGGTGAACGGATGATCTCCGCATGTGTGGTTCCCACTGTGACGCATGGAGGAGGAAGTGTGATGGTGTGGGTGTGCTTTGCTGGTGACACTGTCGGTGAATTATTTAGAATTCAAGACACACTTAACCAGCATGGCTACCACAGCATTCTGCAGCAATACGCCATCCTATCTGGTTTGTACTTAGTGAAACAATCATTTGTTTTTCAACAGGACAATAACCCAACACACCTCCAGGCTTTGTAAGGGCTATTTGACCAAGAAGGAGAGTGATGGAGTGCTGCATCAGATGACCTGGCCTCCACAATCCACCTGACCTCAAACCTCACCTGACCTCAAACCAATTGAGATGGTTTGGGATGAGTTGGACCACAGAGTATCTCTTGTTTCATAGGTTTGATGTCTTCACTATTATTCTACAATGTAGAAAATAGTACAAATGAATGAGTAGGTGTGTCCAAACTTTTGACTGGTACTGTATATTTCCACACTATAATGCTGTCAAATTTAGAAAATTATGATCATGCCCTTTTAGTGTACGAGCTGTTTGAGAAGATTGCCTGAAATTTCAGCCTGTTTTGGTGGGATGGAGTTTTGGCCTGCCTTGTGACAACTTCTTCAGGCTAGGGCCTATTTATCTCCATTTTCGCCTGACTGACGTGCCCAAAGTAAACTGCCTGTTGCTCCGGCCCTGAAGCCAGGATATGCATATAATTGGTACCATTTGGAAGAAAACACTCTGAAGTTTGTAGAAATGTTAACAATAATGTAGGAGACTATAACACAATAGACATGGTTGGAGAAAATCCAAAGAAAAACCAACTGGAACGTTTTGTTTTTGAGAGAGCCCATGCTCTTCCATTAGAACGTATAGGGGAAAAAATGTAATCTAGCTCCCAGTATGCAATTCCTATGGCTTCCACTGGATGTCAGTAATCTTTGTTCATGGTTTCAGGCTTGTTTCTTCCCAAACGAGGAAGAATTATGAGTTTTAGTACTGGGATACAGACTTGGAAATCAGTCTATGCGCGCGCGACGAAGAGGACGCGTACCTGCTAATATCATTTTCCTATTGAACATGCTTCTTACCGTATGAAATATTATAGTTTAATTACATTTTGGGGTACCTGAGGATTAAATAGAAACGTATTTTGACTTGTTTTAACACAGTTTAGTGGTAGCTTTTTGGATTCCTTTCTCTGCATGTTGAACGAGTCGATTACTCAAATCGATGGTGCCAATTAAACAGACTTTTGGGATATAAAGAACGATTTTCTCTAATAAAACGACACTACATGTTGTAGCTGGGACCCTTTGGATGACAAATCAGAGGAAGATTTTCAAAAAGTAAGTGAATATTTAATCACTATTTGTGAATTTATGAAACCTGTGCTGGTGGAATTTTTGGGGGATGTGGGGCGCCGTCCTCAAACAATCGCATGGCATGCTTTCGCTGTAAAGCCTATTGTAAATCGGACAGTGCAGCTAGATTAACAAGAATTTAAGCTTTTAACCGTTATAAGACACTTGTATGTTCCTAAATGTTTAATATCCATAATTCTTATGGTTATTCATTTGAATTGCGTGCCCTCCAGTTTCACCGGAAGTTGTCCCCCTAGCGGGATGCCTAGCCTATCATTTATTTGAATACACCAATAAGAAAGAGTTCCAAACCTCTCTGCCAAAAACAGCTAGTTTTCAGTATTCCCCTTCCCCAATTGTAGAGGATTTACCACCCATGGCTGTATTTGTTTGTGACGGAGACTTGGTTGTTGTATTCATCCAGTTTCAATCCGACTTCACGAATTGAATCTGTCATCATAATTTTTTTTAAAGATTTAACACTATGGTTGGGAATTGCCTCACGATACAGTATTATCACGATACTTAGGTGCCTATGCGTATTGCCATTTTCACGATTCTATATGTATTGCGATTCGATACTGTGATTTTTATCACAATTCTATATTCCAAACGTATTGCTCATGATATGTCTGCTGCAGAGGGAGGAGCGCCATGAGAAAATGAGTTTTGATCCGTCATGGAAATGAAAGTGCCAGAAAAAAATTGGCTCCCTATTTAAAAAGAAGACGGAGAACAATGTAGAAAGGAAAAATACTGGCGTTTTGGTGCAGGTATAGCCAACTGTAGCAAAAATGTCAAAATGTTACAATACGATATATTGTAAAAAATAATATCCCGATGTGTAACTGTATCGATTTTTTCCCCCCATCACTATTTAACACAATACCATACATATTTCATAAGGCCTTATTTTGAGGGCCTAGTTTTACCCTAATAAAGGGCCCTGAGACTCATACACATCACTTTGAACCAAAATCAGCATGCTCTATTGCAGGTAGATTTTTTGAATTGTTTGTTTCAATATCTATGTTTGTGCATGTACATTGATTTATTGATTAATTACTTAATCTTAAACTACTCAAATATATATTACTAAATGTTGTGAACGAATACATTGTATTAGTTGGATTTATTGCACCCATTGCTGAAATGGTTTTCCAGTTGAGATGCTTTAGGTAGTCTCATAGCATAGTCTTACTAACCCTGGCAGTCGTTCTGAATAAAGGTGATTAAAAATTCTAAATGTTGGATATGCTCACACTGACTGGATTCCAATAGGAATTACATATCATATTGCAAGCCTGGTTGTATTACACTCTGAAAAAAAGGTTTGGATTTGTTCCTAAATGGGTACAAACACTTGTCACTGTAGCGGTACCCTGTAAAGTCATCTTTGCAGGCACATCAGGCGTGCAAGTAGGGTTGCAAAATTCCGGTGACTTTCCCCAAAATTCCCTGATTTTCCAAACATCCTGGTTGAAGGATTTCAGTCTGCTTCGTTTTCCAGGAAACTCCCGTGCAGGATTTCTGGAAAACCAGGGAACTTTGGGAAAGTTACAAGAATTTTGCAACCCTACACAACAAATTTGAGATCTGAATTTTAACAACCACAATGTTACATTTCACACTTTCTAATAAATTATATGTCACCATGTCACATTTCAAAATGTTGATAAACTAACACCCCAAGAGTGTTGGGTCCCTAACACCATGGGTGTTGCAAATTCTGAATTAAATGAACACTTTATTAGAACTGATGCTGTAACACATTCTCAGTGTTAGAGAATTATCATCTGGGGTCTTACAGTAACACGTTTTGGGGAACTGTTTTAACACTGTAGGGTGTAAAGCCTTATTTGCATATTTATTTCCCAGGGTGCCTATCGAGTGATTTGTAGAGGTACCAGTACCACCCATGACTGTGTTTGCTAGTGACAGAGACATGACTGTTGCATTCATTGTCAGATGACTGCTGTGATTATGAGCATGCGGGGAATGGTGGCCCTTGAAAGTGCAAGAACAAGATGTATGTCAGGAGAAGTGCAGTATTATCATAAGGAGAACTCTACTTGGACTATGGAGGGAAAAAGAGAGGCAGAGAGAGGGTGAGCTTGAATTTGTTAAAAATTGATGAAAACAGGTGGATGAAGAATGGAGAAGAATGGTAGAAAATGTAAGCAGAGTGAGATGTACACCGGATCAAAGACAGGAGGAGAAATGGAAGTGAATGAGGGCGAAGTATCGTAGGTGTGGTGAAGTTCTCGGAGCCCGAGGGTCAGGATAAAGAAGAGTCTGTGAAGGTAGGAGGGACATTTTGGAAAAAGTGGACCCTTGCCTTTTGACTGATCCATTTGTGGTTTCAGGGTGGGTGAAAATGGAGTTAGGGGCTGTGGAATTGTTGAAGTGGACAAGCAATGTGAGTTGTTTTGCTCTCAAGAAAAGGGCGCCATTGAAAGGAGTGATTACTGGGGTAGCGGTAAATGTGAAAGTGGACCAACTGAGGCGGAAGATTCCTGCTATTTGTGATGCTCGTCATTTGATGTGACGCAGACAGCATGGCATGAGTGGAGAAAAATAAGTAATTGTCTGTTCTTTTAACTTCTCTGCGCTACGGATCCCTTTAGCGGGATCATTTTCCTAAACAACCGCTGAATTGCAGGGCGCAAAATATTACTAAAAATATTTATAATCATGCAATCACAAGTGAAATATACCAAAACACAGCTTAGCTTGTTGTTAATCCACCTATCGTGTCAGATTTTGAAAATATGCATTACAGCGAAAGAAATCCAAGCTTTTGTGAGTGTATCAATCATTGCTAGAACAGTTAGCCCCAAATTAGCATGGTCACGAAAGTCAGAAAAGCAATCAAATTAATCGCCTACCTTTGATAGTCTTCGGATGTTTGCACTCATGAGACTCCCAGTTACACAATAAATGTTCTTTTTGTTCGATAAATATTACTTTTATAACAAAAAAACGCCATTTGGGTTGAGCGTTATGTTCAGAAAACTACAGCCTCGTTCCGGTCCTGAAAGGCAGAAGAAAATTCCCAAACATATCAGATTCAAAAATATTACTAAAAATATTTATAATCATGCAATCACAAGTGAAATATACCAAAACACAGTTTAGCTTGTTGTTAATCCACCTATCGTGTCAGATTTAGAGAATATGCTTTGCAGCGAAAGCAATCCAAGCTTTTGTGAGTGTATCAATCAATGCTAGAACAGTTAGCCTTATATTAGCTTGGTTAGCTTGGTCACGAAAGTCAGAGAAGCAATAAAATTAATCGCTTACCTTTGTTTGCACTCACGAGACTCCCAGTTACACAATAAATGTTATTTTTGTTCGATAAATATTACTTTTATAACAAAAAAACGCCATTTGGGTTGCACGTTATGTTCAGAAAACCAAAACCTCGTTCCATTCGACGAAAATTCCAAAAAGTATCCGTAATGTTCGTAGAAACATGTCAAATGTTTTTTATAATCAATCCTCAGGTTGTTTTTAACAAACATAATCGATAATATTTCAACCGGACCGTAACCTATTCAATAAAAGAGAGAAAGAAAATGGAGAGCTACCCCTCTCGCGCACAGACAATATTTTGACAGTTTTGGAAACTTTGGAGTGTTTTCTATCCTAATCTGTAAATTATATGCATATTCTACGATCTGGACCTGAGAAATAGTCTGTTTACCTTGGGAACGTTATTATTTTTTTTATTAAAAAAATCTGACCCCTAGCATCAAGAGGTTTGATGTTGAGTCTTTGCCCGACAAGGTGATGTTAGGATATATCAGTTATCCCGCACAAGCTTTTGTACCGAATACATTATGTTGTTACAGGTGTCAAGCTTATGGGCATGTGGCAGCAGTGTGTAGGAGGAAGGTTCAGAAGGGCATGAGACAAAGGTATGTGTAGCATTGGGGAAAGAAGCGGTATGTGTTAATTGTAGTGGTGCCCATGGGGCTGGGGATCATAAATGTCCGGTGAGAGAGAGGCAGGTTGAGGTTTCCAGGGTTAGAGTAGTGCAGAAGTTGTTGTATGCTGAGGCAGTGAAGAAAGTAGAGGAAGATGGGTCAAGTGGGAGGAATACTGAGAGAAGTGGTGTGAGTAGTACATCTGTACCAGTCCAGAGGGATAGGCCAACAAGTGATATATGCTTCAGTGAGATTGGACTTTTAGCGTTTATAGCGATGGTTATCAACTGTACTGCAGGGATGGAACATAAGCCGCAGAAAACTGAGGTTGTGGTAGCAGCTGTAGAGAAGTATTTGGGTGTAGGAGATTTGAGTTACAGGGTGGTGGTGTCCCGTCCTTTCAGGCTGTTGGCCTGAGGTACGACTAGATAGATTTAGTGGAGTAGGGTGGTGGGTTTTTAACGCGTGTAGGGTTGGATGGTAGGGTATTTGTTATTTCTTTTTTTCCCCCAAGCAAACTATGAGGAAGTTATACTCCAGTCTAGCTGGTGGTGGTAATGTAACATTTATTGGATGCCAACCACCATTAAACCTCATCAAAGAAGAAGAAGGAGGAGGATGAGTCCCGGAGCCTTCACCAACTGAGTGCCTAAGTGAATATTTCATCATAAAATGTAATTATTTATGACAATACATAATTTTTTTATACCGAACGTTTTAACTTAACACAGTGGTCTGAAACTCCGTGTTTGCAGGCCACATCAGCAAGTCACATTACGCTGGCTTGCAAAGTGTTATATAATGCCTATTGGAATCCAGCCAGAGTTAGGATAGCCAACCGTTGGAATTTTTTTATCGCCCACAGTTGCAGTTGGAATGACTGCCAAGGTAGGTAAGGTTGATGAGACTACTGTCCTAAACCATCTAAACTGGAACAACCATCTCAAAAACGTCCAACCACATACAGATTGGATTAGTTTCGATTTATAAAAAATCATCTTTGTGTATTATAAGATCAATCAATGTGCATGCAGAAACATATATATTACAACAAACTATTCTAAAAAGCACTCTGCAACAAATCATGCTGGGGAATATGATAATAAGGCCCCTCCCATGTTTTTTTTCACTCTGAGAGTGTTAAAGGAAATTAACTCAACACAGTGAATTAACAACAACACCAAACAGTGTTGATCCCACGGTGATTCAAATAACACTTAATTAATGTATTCACTACAAGTGGTGTCCATTTCAATCCCACTTGTGTTAACCCCACCAGAATCAACACACAGATATAACACTTTTTACCTCAAAACAGAGACTTAAACACCTGCACATGTTCTGTGTGTCCTTACACAGAACATGCTGGCAGTGACCACCACAGTAGGTGGTGGTGATGAAGCAAGGCGGGGGGGCATCTAGGGAGAGCGCCTTTCTTTGCCAAACAGCTGCGGAGATTGTGGCGCTCATGACATGATGTCTTATCTAGAGCACCAGTTTTTACATAAAGGCAATATAATGGATTTAGAAAACCCCTCTGTGTGCTAATAGGCTGTTTCTCTAAATAAAACATGAGCAGTAGCACCTGTACGTGTTGAGTCAATACATGATGTGTCTGCCGGAGCTATTTCCATTCATTTAGATCTGGCTGGTGAACATGTTAATGCTCTATGGGATTTATTTAGTAGAGGAGTCTTAGTTGGGGGATGTTATGACTGTCATTACACTGCCTTAATAGGTAACAATGTAAAGATGTATTATTGATGCAAATTAAATCCTACAACTCATACACCCTAGGAATCAGATTGTAATAAGTCCTGCTGAGACTGAGGCTGTCCTAATATGGACACCACGGTCTGGTTCCGATCGTTTCTTCTTGATCCTCCACATATCACTGCAAATCAGGTCACCCGGCTCTAGCTATATTTAGCAGCCGCAGCTGCATTTAGCCTACCTGTAGTTAAGCACATTCTGTTCAGCAAATAAATGTTGCATTAGGTTGTAATAATGTACTGCTGCACTGTCTGGTGTTGAATTATCACAAGTAGGAGCCTGGAAAAAGTGAATGAGAGAAGTCGGTATAAATGAGTGACTCAATCAATGTTTGCTCATTCATAAAATTCTACAGCGACACAATCAATGTGGTTTGAACCTGTATCCATTTGGTGTAGTGGAGGAGTCCCAAAGAGGATGCTAATTATGGTATAGGTTTGGCCGTACCATGATAACCTGATGGATTGGTCTTGATGTGGCCGCTGTGTTAACAGGTGGTGAGTCAAGCCTGAGGGAATGGAGATGAAACCACCTATTGAGAACCCTGAGAATACTGGTTAGGACTCATACACACTCAGTGGTGGGAAAAGTACCCAATTCTTGTACTTTAATAGAAAATGTCTCAAGAAAAAGCGAAAGTCACCCAGTAAAATCTTACTTGAGTAAAAGTCTAAACGTATTTGGTTTTAAATATACTTTAATATCAAAGTAAATGTTATTGCTAAAATATACTTAAGTATCAAACGTAAAAGTATAAATCATTTCAAATTCCTTATATTAAGCAAACCAGATGTTACCATTTTCTTTTTTTCTTTTTATTTACGGATAACTACGGGCACGCTCCAACACTCAGTCGTCATTTACAAACTAAGCATGTGTTTATTGAGTCCGCCAGATCAGAGGCAGTATGGATGACCAGGGATGTTCTCTTCATAAGTGTGTGAATTACACAATTTTCCTGTCCTGCTAAGCAATCAAAATGTAACGAGTCATTTTGGGTGTCAGGATAAAAGTATGTAGTAAAAAGTACATACTTTTCTTTAGGAATGTAGTGAACTAAAGTAAAAGTTGTCAAAAACATAAATAGTTAAGTACAGATACTACTTAAGTAGTACTTTCAAGTATTTTTACTTAAGTACTTTACACCACTGTACACACTCCTAAATGCAGAGACTACTCCTAAATGCCGATACTCCTAAATGTTGAGGCTACTCCTAAATGCTGAGACTACTCCTAAATTTGTATTTGTATTTTTTAAGGATCCCCATTAGCTACTGCCAAGGCAGCAGCTACTCTTCCTGTGGTCCAGCAACATTAAGGCAGTTACATACATACAATTAATAATATTACATGACATTACATTTCATAACACTTTTCAAAAAACATTGTGTGTGCCCTCAAGCCTGTGTGTGTGTCTCATCACTGTCCCCGCACTCTACACTCTTATCTGTTTAAAAAAAAATCTGATTCTACTGCTTGCATCAGTTACCTGATGTGGAATAGAGTTCCATGTAGCCATGGGTCTATTTAGTACTGTGCACCTCCCATAGTCTGTTCTTGACTTGGGGATTGTGAAGAGACCTTTGGTGGCATGTCTTGTAGGGTATGGATAGGTGTCCGAGTTTAAACAGCCACCTCTGTGCATTCAGGATGTCAACACGTCTTACAAAAACAAGTAGTGATGAAGTCAATATCTCCTCCACTTTGAGCCACGAGAGATATGCATGCAAATTATTAATGTTTGATCTCCGTGTACACCCAAGGGCCAGCAGTGCTGCCTTGTTCTGAGCCATTTTGTAATTTTCCAAGGTCCATCTTTGTGGTACCTGACCACACGACTGAACAGTAGTCCAGGTGCGACAAAACTAGGGCCTGTAGGACCTGCCTTGTTGATAGTGTTGTTAAAAAGGCACTTTATTATGGACAGACTCCTCCCCATTTTAGCTACTGTTGTATCAACATGTTTTGACCATGACCGTTTATAATCCAGGGTTACCCAAACTTGCTCAATTTCCACATTATTTATTACAAGATGTAGTTGAGGTTTAGGGTTTAGTGAATGTTTTGTACCAAATACAATGCTTTTAGTTTATTTTTTCTTATTCCTTGACACCCATTCTGAAACTAACTGCAGCTCTTTGTTAAGTGTTGCAGTGATTTCACTTGCTGTCGTAGCTGATGTGTATAGTGTTGAGTCATCTGCATTCATAGACACAATGGCTTTACTCAAAGCCAGTGGCATGTCATTAGTAAAGATTGATAAAAGTAAGGGGCCTAGACAGCTGCCTTGGGGAAATTCCTTGTTCTACTTGGATTATGTTGGAGAGGCTCCCAATAAAGAACACCCTCTGTATTCTCTTAGACAGGTAGCTCTTTATACACATTATAGCAGGGACTGTAAAGCCATAACACATATGTTTTTCCATCAGCAGACTATGATTGATAATGTCAAAAGCCGCACTGAAGTCTAACGAAACAGCTCCCACAATCTTTAAATATATATATATATATAATTTTTTTTCTTCTCCCAATTACGATCTTGTCTCATCGGGTTTGGGAGAGGCATAGGTCAAGTTATGCGTCCTCCGAAACGTGACCAGCCAAACCGCGCTCCTTAACACCTGACAGCTTAACCCGGAAGACAGCTGCACCAATGTGTCGGAGGAAACACTGTTCAACTGACAACTGAAGTCAGCCTGCAGGTGCCCAGCCCACCACAAGAAGTCGTTAGAGGGCGATGAGCTAAGTAAAGCACCCCCCTGCCAAACCTTCCCCTAACCCGGACGACGCTGGGCCAATTGTGCACTGCTCTATGGGACTGCCGGTCACAGCCCATTGTGACACAGCCTGGGATCGAACCCAGTTTGTAGTAACGCTTCAAGCACTGCGATGCAGTGCCTTAGGCCCACCCACAATCTTTTTATCTTCAATTTCTCTCAGCCAATCATCAGTCATTTGTGTAAGTGCCATGCTTGTTGAATGTCCTTCCATATAAGCATGCTGAAAGTCTGTTGTCCATTTGTTTACAGTAAAATAGCATTGTATCTGGTCAAAACAATTTTTTTCAAAAGTTTACTAAGGGTTGGTAACAGGCTAATTGGTCAGCTATTTGAGCCAATAAAGGGGGCTTTACAATTCTTGGATAGCGGATTAACTTTTGCTTCCCTCCAGGCTTGAGGGCACACACTTTCTAGTAGGCTTAGATTGAATAGGAGTGGCAATATTGTCCGCTCTTGTTTTCCATCAAAGTTGTCAAACCCCGGTGGCTTGTCATTGTTGACAGACAACAATAATTGTTTCACCTCTTCCACACTTACTTTAACGGAATTCAAAATTACAATGCTTGTCTTTCATAATTTGATCAGTTATACTTGGATGTGTAGTGTCAACGTTTTGTTTCTGGCATTTCATACTTAAGTTCGGTAATCTTGCCCATTAAAATAATTAATGCCAATATCAGTGGGTTTTGTGATGAATGAGCCATCTGATTCAATGAATGATGGAGCTGAGTTTGCCTTTTTGTTCAACATTTCATTTAAGGTGCTCCAAAGTATTTTTACTGTCATTCTTTATATAATATTTATTTTGTCTCATAGTATAGTTTCTTCTTATTCAGTTTAGTCACATGATTTCTCAATTTGCAGTACGTTTGCCAATCGTTTGTGCAGACATATTTATTTGCCATTCCTTTTGCCTTATACCTCTCAACCATAAAATGTTTCCATTCCTCATCAGTCCAGAGGGATTTAACTGTTTTTACAGTAATTTTCTTAATGGGTTATTGCTTATTAGTAACTGGAATAAGCAATTTCATAAATGTGTCAAGAACAGCATATGGTTGCTCCTCATTACACACCACAGACCAACAAATATTATTTACATCAACAAAATAGAAATCACTACAAAACTTGTTGTCTGACCTACTATACACCATATTAGGCCCAGCCTTTGGAACTTTAGTTATCCTACATATGGCTACTATTTTGTGATCACTACATCAGATGGATTTGAATACTTTAATGCAAATTTCTGCAACATTAGTAAAGATGTGATCAATACACGTTGAAGATTTCATTCCTGTGCTGTTTGTTACTACCCTGGTAGGTTGACTGGTAACCTGAACCGGGTTGCTGGCCCTGGTTACAGTTTGAAGCCAGTCAATATTTAAATTACACAGAAAATCTCTGTTGATCACATACTGTACACTATCAAGCATTTCACACATGTTATCCAGATACTGACTGTTAGCACTTCGTGGTCTACAGCAGCTTCCCACAATAATGGGCTTTAGGTTAGGCAGATAAACCTGTAGCTATATTACCTCAACATTATTTAACATCTGATCCTCTATAAGCTTTACAGGAATGTGGTTTTAAATATAAACAGCAACGCCTCCACCATTGGCATTTCTGTAGGTGTTATAACCATGTGTTGTTACCACTGTATCAAAGGTATTATCTAAGTGAGTTTCGGAGATTGTCAGAATATGAATTGAATCTGTTTCTAGCAAATTATTGATTTCATGGACCTTGTTTCTTAAGCAACATATGTTAACGTGGGCTACTTTTTAGCACTTTGCTGGGGTGTTTGATTGTTTTCATTGCTTTACTGAGAAGTTTAGCAGAAGTAGACATGCTCATGTTATTTATGTTAGTGCAGGGTGAGCTGCACACAGAGGACTTCCTACTAGGGCACACCGCCTCAGTGCTAACAGTATAAGTCTTGTTCATAGACACATGATTACTGCATACAATAGCTGTAGGATCAGCAGAGGCATTCAGGGCACTTAGAGGGACATAAATTAGGTGACTTACATTGTGTCTACCAACGCCCATGGGATAATGTACATTTGCTGAAGCATTATGACAACTTCGCGACAAAATGGTAGGGATTAATTGAACTGGGCTAGATTCACTGTCTCAAATCAAATCAAAGTTTATTTGTTACGTGCACCGAATACAACAGGTGTAGACCTTACAGTGAAATGCTTACTTACAGGCTCTAACCAATAGTGCAAAAAATGTGTTAGGTGAACAATGGGTAAGTAAAGAAATAAAACAACAGTAAAAAGACAGGCTATATACAGTAGCGAGGCTATAAAAGTAGCGAGGCTACATACAGACTAAGCCATCTTGATAACCAAGATGGCTTAGCAGTTCAGACGTCATTTCTGTTTCGTATTGTCGTGTCCTGTATATATATATATTTACACCTTTCTTCGCATATCTTTTATATATTTTATTATCCAAGAACTCAACTACAAAAGCTTTCCTGCAAAAGCTTTCCTGCAACCCGCTTCACCAATTACAAAAAAGTATTATTTACCTCAAATCTGAAAATCCACCGTGGAAGCTAGCCAGGGGCTAATTCAGAAGCTAGCCAGAAAGCTAACCAGAAGCTATCCGATAGCTAGCCAGAAGCTAATCTGTAGCTGCCCAGAAATTAGCCGGTTTGCTGGCTAGCGTTGGTGTTCCAGCTGCCCACGTTTTGTGGTCATCAGCTATTCCTTTAGCTCGATAATCTACCGGCACTTTTGTGCAACGCGACTCGGACCGGAGCATTCCGGGACTTTTTTTCTCTCAGTTTCCCCGGATTTCAGCCGCAGGCTCTGGACATTTGCACCCTGATTTCGCAGCTAGCTAGCTGCAAACCGTGTGACTATTGGCTTACGTCGATCCCGGAGCAAACTCAAATCATTCCGGAGCTAGCCAGCTGAGGAGTTCCATCAGCCATTCCTGGGCTACAGTCACCTATCCGGACCCGTTTTTTTTGTTTGTTGTTGCCGCAGATACGGAGCCCCACCGGGCCTTCACGACTGACTGCCGACGTTATCTGCCCGAGGGAGTTATCCAACTGGCACCTCCGTCCCGACGTTACCTGAACGCTCATCTGGGGCCCGCTAATCGTTAGCTGTCTTATCGGCTGCTATCTGAATAAGTATATCGGACAATTATCATTATTATTTATTTAAAAAAAAAAAATCTTGGGTCACTATATCTATTTTTGCCAATTTGGATTGATCCCCTCTACCACACGAAACCCCACAAACCTACCGACGGAAACGCACGAGGTATCTACAAATAGACCTCCATCCTATGCTATCTTGCTACCGATAGCCATCTACCCGGCCAGCTGTCTGGATCGCCGTGACCCCAACCAACCTCTACTCACTGGACCCTTATTGATCACTCGATTAAGCATGCCTCTCCTTAATGTAAATATGCCTTGTCCATTGCTGTTCTGGTTAGTGTTTATTGGCTTATTTCACTGTAGAGCCTCTAGCCCTGCTCACTATACCATATCCAACCTCTCAGTTCCACCACCCACATATGCGATGACATCACCTGGTTTCAATGATGTTTCTAGAGACAATATCTCTCTCATCATCACTCAATACCTAGGTTTACCTCCACTGTATTCACATCCTACCATACCTTTGTCTGTACATTATTCCTTTAAGCTATTTTATCGCCCCCAGAAACTTCCTTTTACTCTCTGCTCTAGAAGTTCTAGACGACCAATTCTCATAGCTTTTAGCCGTACCCTTATCCTACTCCTCCTCTGTTCCTCTGGTGATGTAGAGGTGAATCCAGGCCCTGCAGTACCTAGCTCCACTCCTATTCCCCAGGCGCTCTCTTTTGATGACTTCTGTAACCGTAATAGCCTTGGCTTCATGCATGTTAACATTAGAAGCCTCCTCCCTAAGTTTGTTTTGTTCACTGCTTTAGCACACTCTGCCAACCCGGATGTTTTAGCCGTGTCTGAATCCTGGCTTAGAAAGACCACCAAAAATTCTGACATTTTCATCCCCAACTACAAGATTTTCAGACAAGATAGAACGGCCAAAGGGGGCGGTGTTGCAATCTACTGCAAAGATTGCCTGCAGAGTTCTGTTTTACTATCCAGGTCTGTTCCCAAACAATTTGAACTTCTACTTTTAAAAATCCACCTCTCTAAAAACAAGTCTCTCACCGTTGCCGCCTGCTATAGACCACCCTCTGCCCCCAGCTGTGCTCTGGACACATTGCTATGCAGACGACACACAATTAATCTTCTCCTTTCCCCCCTCTGATAACCAGGTGGTGAATCGCATCTCTGCATGTCTGGCAGACATATCAGTGTGGATGACGGATCACCACCTCAAGCTGAACCTCGGCAAGACGGAGCTGCTCTTCCTCCCGGGGAAGGACTGCCCGTTCCATGATCTCGCCATCACGGTTGACAACTCCATTGTGTCCTCCTCCCAGAGTGCTAAGAACCTTGGCGTGATCCTGGACAACACCCTGTCGTTCTCAACTAACATCAAGGCGGTGACCCGTTCCTGTAGGTTCATGCTCTACAACATTCGCAGAGTACGACCCTGCCTCACGCAGGAAGCGGCGCAGGTCCTAATCCAGGCACTTGTCATCTCCCGTCTGGATTACTGCAACTCCCTGTTGGCTGGGCTCCCTGCCTGTGCCATTAAACCCCTACAACTCATCCAGAACGCCGCAGCCCGTCTGGTGTTCAACTTTCCCAAGTTCTCTCACGTCACCCCGCTCCTCCGCTCTCTCCACTGGCTTCCAGTTGAAGCTCGCATCCGCTACAAGACCATGGTGCTTGCCTACGGAGCTGTGAGGGGAACGGCACCTCCGTACCTTCAGGCTCTGATCAGGCCCTACACCCAAACAAGGGCACTGCGTTCATCCACCTCTGGCCTGCTCGCCTCCCTACCTCTGAGGAAGTACAGTTCCCGCTCAGCCCAGTCAAAACTGTTCGCTGCTCTGGCACCCCAATGGTGGAACAAACTCCCTCACGACGCCAGGTCAGCGGAGTCAATCACCACCTTCCGGAGACACCTGAAACCCCACCTCTTTAAGGAATACCTAGGATAGGATAAAGTAATCCTTCTAACCCCCCCCCTTAAAAGAGTTAGATGCACTATTGTAAAGTGGTTGTTCCACTGGATATCATAAGGTGAATGCACCAATTTGTAAGTCGCTCTGGATAAGAGCGTCTGCTAAATGACTTAAATGTAAATGTAAATGTAAATATGTGAACTGATTTCCCCCCATCTATCTTCAGAGCTCGTGCTGCTAGGCGACCTAAATTTGAACATGCTTAACACCCCAGCCACCCTACAATCTAAGCTTGATGCCCTCAATCTCACACAAATTATCAATGAACCTACCAGGTACCACCCCAATTCCGTAAACACGGGTACCCTCATAGATATCATCCTAACAAACTTGCCCTCCAAATACACCTCTGCTGTTTTCAACCAAGATCTCAGCGATCACTGCCTCATTGCCTGCATCCGTAATGGGTCAGCGGTCAAACGACCTCCACTCATCACTGTCAAACGCTCCCTGAAACACTTCAGCGAGCAGGCCTTTCTAATCGACCTGGCCGAGGTATCCTGGAAGGATATTGATCTCATCCCGTCAGTAGAGGATGCCTGGACATTTAAAAAAAATGCCTTCCTCACCATCTTGAATAAGCATGCCCCATTCAAGAAATTTAGAACCAGGAACAGATATAGCCCTTGGTTCTCTCCTGACCTGACTGCCCTTAACCAACAGAAAAACATCCTATGGCGTTCTGCATTAGCATCGAACAGCCCCCGTGATATGCAACTTTTCAGGGAAGCTAGAAACCAATATACACAGGCAGTTAGAAAAGCCAAGGCTAGCTTTTTCAAGCAGAAATTTGCTTCCTGCAACACAAATTCAAAAAAGTTCTGGGACACTGTAAAGTCCATGGAGAATAAGAACACCTCCTCCCAGCTTCCAACTGCTCTGAAGATAGGAAACACTGTCACCACCGACAAATCCACTATAATTGAGAATTTCAATAAGCATTTTTCTACGGCTGGCCATGCTTTCCACCTGGCTACCCCTACCCCGGACAACAGCACTGCCCTCCCCTCTGCTACTCGCCCAAGCCTTCCCCATTTCTCTTTCTCCCAAATACAGTCAGCTGATGTTCTAAAAGAGCTGCAAAATCTGGACCCTTACAAATCAGCCGGGCTAGATAATCTGGACCCTTTCTTTCTAAAACTATCTGCTGAAATTGTTGCCACCCCTATTACTAGCCTTTTCAACCTCTCTTTCGTGTCGTCTGAGATTCCCAAAGATTGGAAAGCAGCTGCGGTTATCCCCCTCTTCAAAGGGGGGGACACTCTTGACCCTAACAGCTACAGACCTATATCTATCCTACCCTGCCTTTCTAAGGTCTTCGAAAGCCAAGTCAACAAACAGATTACCGACCATTTCGAATCCCACCATACCTTCTCCGCTATGCAATCTGGTTTCAGAGCTGGTCATGGGTGCACCTCAGCCACGCTCAAGGTCATAAACGATATCTTAACCGCCATCGATAGGAAACAATACTGTGCAGCCGTATTCATTGACCTGGCCAAGGCTTTTGACTCTGTCAATCACCACATCCTCATCGGCAGACTCGACAGCCTTGGTTTCTCTAATGATTGCCTCGCCTGGTTCACCAACTACTTCTCTGATCGAGTTCAGTGTGTCAAATCGGAGGGTCTGTTGTCCGGGCCTCTGGCAGTCTCCATGGGGGTGCCACAGGGTTCAATTCTTGGACCGACTCTCTTCTCTGTATACATCAATGATGTCGCTCTTGCTGCTGGTGATTCTCTGATCCACCTCTACGCAGACGACACTATTCTGTATACTTCTGGCCCTACTTTGGACACTGTGTTAACAACCCTCCAGGCGAGCTTCAATTCCATACAACTCTCCTTCCGTGGCCTCCAATTGCTCTTAAATACAAGTAAAACTAAATGCATGCTCTTCAACCGATCGCTGCCTGCACCTGCCCGCCTGTCCAACATCACTACTCTGGACGGTTCTGACTTAGAATATGTGGACAACTACAAATACCTAGGTGTCTGGTTAGACTGTAAACTCTCCTTCCAGACTCACATCAAACATCTCCAATCCAAAGTTAAATCTAGAATTGGCTTCCTATTCCGCAACAAAGCATCCTTCACTCATGCTGCCAAACATACCCTTGTAAAACTGACCATCCTACCAATCCTCGACTTCGGTGATGTCATTTACAAAATAGCCTCCAAAACCCTACTCAATAAATTGGATGCAGTCTATCACAGTGCCATCCGTTTTGTCACCAAAGCCCCATATACTACCCACCACTGCGACCTGTACACTCTCGTTGGCTGGCCCTCGCTTCATACTCGTCGCCAAACCCACTGGTTCCAGGTCATCTACAAGACCCTGCTAGGTAAAGTCCCCCCTTATCTCAGCTCGCTGGTCACCATAGCAACACTCTGGTCACCCCCAATACCAATTCTTCCTTTGGCCGCCTCTCCTTCCAGTTCTCTGCTGCCAATGACTGGAACGAACTACAAAAATCTCTGAAACTGGAAACACTTATCTCCCTCACTAGCTTTAAGCACCAGCTGTCAGAGCAGCTCATAGATTACTGCACCTGTACATAGCCCATCTATAATTTAGCCCAAACAACTACCTCTTTACCTACCGTATTTATTTATTTATTTTGCTCCTTTGCACCCCATTATTTCTGTCTCTACTTTGCGCTTTCTTCCACTGCAAACCAACCATTCCAGTGTTTTTTAGTTTTTATTTTACTTGCTGTGTTGTATTTACTTCGCCACCATGGCCTTTTTATATTTTTATTTATTTATACATATATTTGTTTGCCTTCACCTCCCTTATCTCACCTCACTTGCTCACATTGTATATAGACTTATTTTTTTTCACTGTCATTGACTATATGTTTGTTTTACTCTATGTGTAACTATGTGTTGTTGTATGTGTCGAACTGCTTTGCTTTATCTTGGCCAGGTCGCAATTGTAAATGAGAACGTGTTCTCAATTTGCCTACCTGGTTAAATAAAGGTTAAATAAAAAAAATAAAAAAAACAGACGCCGGTTAGTCAGGCTGATTGAGGTAGTATGTACATGTAGATATGGTTAAAGTGACTATGCAGCCTTATAATGTTGTGAAAGGATCCAAGAACCCAAATTATTTGGATGTATCTCATTCTCCTTATACAAAAAGCTTTGTATCCAAAAGGTATCACATTTGTCAATAAATGTTACACCCACAGAGCTGCAATAGTCACGTAGCCAGTTATGGAGGGATAAAAGCCTGCTGAAACATTCAATGCCACAATTTAGGGAGGGCACAGGGCTAGATATTATTGGGTGTTTGTTGGTGTCAAGCTGAGACCCAATCAGATCTTTAAAATGCATCATTAGCTGTTCTGAGCTGTCCTTCATAATGTCATTGAATCCCACATGAACTATGATAGACTCAATTTCCTGATGCAGGTTTAAAATGATTGGGAGCAGCTTATTGATGTCCTGTACTCATGCTCCTGTATAGCACAAAGTTTTTGCTCCAGAGACTGAGACATTTCTCACCATTGAACTACCCAATACAAAGGTCGGAGAAGGGTACTGAGAAATCCACCCAATCCAACCCCTCACACAATTCTTGGAACCTTTCAGAAGCAGGATAGCTGAGGCTACTCCTAAATGCTGAGGCTACTCCTAAATGCTGGGGCTACTCCTAAATGCTGAGGCTACTCCTAAATGCTGGGGCTACTCCTAAATGCTGGGGCTACTCCTAAATGCTGAGGCTACTCCTAAATGCTGGGGCTACTCCTAAATGCTGAGGCTACTCCTAAATGCTGGGGCTACTCCTAAATGCTGGGGCTACTCCTAAATGCTGAGGCTACTCCTAAATGCTGGGGCTACTCCTAAAGTATTTTTTTTAAACTAGACTGTGTTATCCAAGCAAGTACAAATCCATGTTGCTGTGTGTGTTCCATGTTTGATATACCCCTATCTGTGATAGTTCTGTTCAGTTAGTGCTCCTTTACAAGATAACAAATAGTAATGTGTTGTAATATGGATGTTTAATTTAGATATGAGTTTCTCTCTGAAGATTTTCTCTCCTCAGATACCTGATGATAACCACACGATCCATTTATCATTTTTTGGGTTCTGAGGTAATCAACATTATCCTCACTGAGTCCGTGTTTAATAATCGCTGCCGCCGCCTCCGGGTGTGGTGGAGTGGCAACGGTGGCGTTATCAATTGGACGTCCTGCCCGTCTTACATTCACTCAGTACCACACACACACACACACACACACACACACACACACACACACACACACACACACACACACACACACACACACACACACACACACACACACACACACACACACACACACACACACACACACACACACACACACACACACACACACGGCGGACAATTCATTAAATTGAAGGCATTAATTAATATTGAGAGCTGACAAGCCCTCAGAGACAACATGATGAATGAAGTAGTTGGTGGAGTGATTAGGTGGTAAAGTTGAGGGCACTGACAGTAATTGCCAAGCGGTGAGGAACATAATGAAGAGGACATCGCATGGTTTGTTGAGGGTCTTGAAGCACTGACGCATGGTCCGGGTTGTGTTTCAAATGCATAGGCTACATTCCGGACACATCTCACGGGGATATTGGTCAGTTTTCACAAAACTTCTCAGTGCTCTTCTAGGATCGGTTTTGCCTTTTTGATCATACTGAAAATGCTTACATACAGGGGGGACTTGATCCTAGGTCAGCGTTCCTACTCTGAGATGCTTCATGAAGTTGGTTCAGTCTGAAGGGTTTGCAACATTGCGGAGAGTTGAGATGTGAGAGATTGAGTATGGAGTGGCTAAGGGAAGCCTTGGGTGCCATTTTCCAGGCACTTGACAGTTGAGTGACAGTCTTTCCTCAGGCTTTTATATATCTGGACAGCAGTGGAGGAGGCTCCTCAGAGGAGGAAGGGGAGGACCATCCTCCTCAGTGAATTTCATAGAAATAACCATTTTAAAACATTTAAAAAGTTATCCTTTTTAGATAAAACTATACTAAATATATTCACTGCAGCAAATAATTGATTAAAACCCACTGTTTTGCAATTAAAGTCTACAGTATTCTCAACAGCACTCTGTAGGGTAGCACAATGGACAGCTAGCTTCTGTCCTCCTATGGATACATTGACTTCAATACAAAACCTAGGAGGCTCTTGGTTCTCAGCCCCTTCCATAGACTTACTGTCATGTTTTGTCTTTGATCATCATGTCTTGTCCCTGTGCTTCCCTCTGCTGGTCTTATTAGGTTCTTTCCCTCTTTCTATCCCTCTCTCTCCTCCGCCCTCTCTCCCTCTCCCGCTCTCTCTCTCTATCGTTCCGTTCCTGCTCCCAGCTGTTTCTCATTCTCCTAACGACCTCATTTACTCTTTCACACCTGTCCCCTATTTTGCCCTCTGATTAGAGTCCCTATTTCTCCCTCTGTTTTCCGCTTCTGTCCTTGTCGGATTCTTGTTTGATGTTTGCTGTTCTGTGTCCTTGTTCCGCCCTGTCGTGTTTTTGCCTTCTTCAGATGCTGCGTGTGAGCAGGTGTCTATGTCAGCTACGGCCTGTGCCTTCCTGAAGCGACCTGCAGTCTGTGGTCGCGTCTCCAGTCGTTCCTCTCTACTGACGAGAGGATTTCAGTTTCCTGTTTTTGGATTTACCTTTGATAATATCCAGGAGAATCATTGTTTGTTTAAGACTGGAATAAAGACTCTGTTTCTATTACGTCGCTTTTGGGTCCTCATTCATCAGCATAACAGAAGAATCCGACCAAGAATGGACCCAGCGACTACGGATTCTCGCAACACTGCCGTCGAGATCCAGGGAGCAATGCTCGGCAGACACGAGCAGGAATTGTCTGCTGCTCGTCATGCCGTTGAGACCCTGGCCGCTCATGTCTCCGATCTCTCAGGACAGTTTCAGAGTCTTCGTCTCGTGCCACCAGCTACTTCCTGGTCTTCCGAGTCTCCGGAACCTAGGGTTAATAACCCACCATGTTACTCTGGGCAGCCCACTGAGTGTCGCTCCTTTCTCACCCAGTGTGATATTGTGTTCTCTCTCCAGCCCAACACATACTCAGGAGAGAGAGCTCGGATCGCTTACGTCATATCACTCCTTACTGGTCGGGCTCGGGAGTGGGGCACAGCTATCTGGGAGGCAAGGGCTGAGTGTTCTAACGTTTATCAGAACTTTAAGGAGGAGATGATACGGGTTTTTGATCGTTCAGTTTTTGGGAAGGAGGCTTCCAGGGCCCTGGCTTCCCTATGTCAAGGTGATCGATCCATAACGGATTACTCTATAGAGTTTCGCACTCTTGCTGCATCCAGTGACTGGAACGAGCCGGCGTTGCTCGCTCGTTTTCTGGAGGGACTCCACGCTGAGGTTAAGGATGAGATTCTCTCCCGGGAGGTTCCTTCCAGCGTGGACTCTTTGATTGCACTCGCCATCCGCATAGAACGACGGGTAGATCTTCGTCACCGAGCTCGTGGAAGAGAGCTCGCGTTAACGGTGTTTCCCCTCTCCGCATCTCAACCATCTCCTCCCATCGGCTCAGAGACTGAGCCCATGCAGCTGGGAGGTATTCGCATCTCGACTAAGGAGAGGGAACGGAGAATCACCAACCGCCTTTGCCTCTATTGCGGTTCTGCTGGACATTTTGTCATGTCATGTCCAGTAAAAGGCCAGAGCTCATCAGTAAGCGGAGGGCTACTGGTGAGCGCTACTACTCAGGTCTCTCCATCAAGATCCTGTACTACCTTGTCGGTCCATCTACGCTGGACCGGTTCGGCTGCTTCCTGCAGTGCCTTGATAGACTCTGGGGCTGAGGGTTGTTTTATGGACGAAGCATGGGCTCGGAAACATGACATTCCTCTCAGACAGTTAGGGAAGCCCACGCCCATGTTCGCCTTAGATGGTAGTCCTCTCCCCAGTATCAGATGTGAGACACTACCTTTAACCCTCACAGTATCTGGTAACCACAGTGAGACCATTTCCTTTTTGATTTTTCGTTCACCTTTTACACCTGTTGTTTTGGGTCATCCCTGGCTAGTATGTCATAATCCTTCTATTAATTGGTCTAGTAATTCTATCCTATCCTGGAACGTTTCTTGTCATGTGAAGTGTTTAATGTCTGCTATCCCTCCTGTTTCTTCTGTCCCCTCTACTCAGGAGGAACCTGGTGATTTGACAGGAGTGCCGGAGGAATATCATGATCTACGCACGGTCTTCAGTCGGTCCAGAGCCAACTCTCTTCCTCCTCACCGGTCGTATGATTGTTGTATTGATCTCCTTCCGGGGACCACTCCCCCTCGGGGTAGACTATACTCTCTGTCGGCTCCCGAACGTAAGGCTCTCAAGGATTATCTGTCTGTTTCTCTCGACGCCGGTACCGTGGTGCCTTCTTCCTCTCCCGCCGGAGCGGGGTTTTTCTTTGTTAAGAAGAAGGACGGTACTCTGCGCCCCTGCGTGGATTATCGAGGGCTGAATGACATAACGGTTAAGAATCGTTATCCGCTTCCCCTTATGTCGTCAGCCTTCGAGATTCTGCAGGGAGCCAGGTTCTTTACTAAGTTGGACCTTCGTAACGCTTACCATCTCGTACGCATCAGAGAGGGGGACGAGTGGAAAACGGCGTTTAACACTCCGTTAGGGCATTTTGAATACCGGGTTCTGCCGTTCGGTCTCGCTAATGCTCCAGCTGTCTTTCAGGCATTAGTTAATGATGTACTGAGAGACATGCTGAACATCTTTGTTTTCGTTTACCTTGACGATATCCTGATTTTTTCACCGTCACTCGAGATTCATGTTCAGCACGTTCGACGTGTACTCCAGCGCCTTTTAGAGAATTGTCTCTACGTGAAGGCTGAGAAGTGCGCCTTTCATGTCTCCTCTGTCACATTTCTCGGTTCTGTTATTTCCGCTGAAGGCATTCAGATGGATCCCGCTAAGGTCCAGGCTGTCAGCGATTGGCCCGCTCCTAAGTCACGTGTCGAGTTACAGCGCTTTCTCGGTTTTGCTAATTTCTATCGGCGTTTCATTCGTAATTTCGGTCAAGTGGCTGCCCCTCTCACAGCTCTGACTTCTGTCAAGACTTGCTTTAAGTGGTCCGGTTCCGCCCAGGGAGCTTTTGATCTCCTCAAGAAGCGTTTTACATCCGCCCCTATCCTTGTTACTCCTGACGTCACTAAACAATTCATTGTCGAGGTTGACGCTTCAGAGGTGGGCGTGGGAGCCATTCTGTCCCAGCGCTTCCAGTCTGACGATAAGGTCCATCCTTGCGCTTACTTTTCTCATCGCCTGTCGCCATCGGAACGCAACTATGATGTGGGTAACCGCGAACTGCTCGCCATCCGCTTAGCCATAGGCGAATGGCGACAGTGGTTGGAGGGGGCGACCGTTCCTTTTGTCGTTTGGACTGACCATAAGAACCTTGAGTACATCCGTTCTGCCAAACGACTTAATGCACGTCAAGCTCGTTGGGCGTTGTTTTTCGCTCGTTTCGAGTTCGTGATTTCCTATCGCCCGGGAAATAAGAACACCAAGCCTGATGCCTTATCCCGTCTCTTTAGTTCTTCTGTGGCTTCTACCGACCCCGAGGGGATTCTCCCTGAAGGGCGTGTTGTCGGGTTGACTGTCTGGGGAATTGAGAGACAGGTAAAGCAAGCACTCACTCACACTGCGTCGCCGCGCGCTTGTCCTAGTAACCTTCTGTTCGTTCCTGTCTCTACTCGTCTGGCTGTTCTTCAGTGGGCTCATTCTGCCAAGTTAGCTGGCCACCCCGGCGTTCGGGGTACGCTTGCTTCTATTCGCCAGCGGTTTTGGTGGCCTACTCAGGAGCGGGACACGCGCCGTTTCGTGGCTGCTTGTTCGGACTGCGCGCAGACTAAGTCAGGTAACTCTCCTCCTGCCGGTCGTCTCAGACCGCTTCCCATTCCTTCTCGACCATGGTCTCACATCGCCTTAGACTTTATTACCGGTCTGCCTTCGTCTGCGGGGAGGACTGTGATTCTTACGGTTATCGATAGGTTCTCTAAGGCGGCACATTTCATTCCCCTCGCTAAGCTTCCTTCCGCTAAGGAGACGGCACAAATCATCATTGAGAATGTGTTCAGAATTCATGGCCTCCCGTTAGACGCCGTTTCAGACAGAGGCCCGCAATTCACGTCACAGTTTTGGAGGGAGTTCTGTCGTTTGATTGGTGCTTCCGTCAGTCTCTCTTCCGGGTTTCATCCCCAGTCTAACGGTCAAGCAGAAAGGGCCAATCAGTCGATTGGTCGCATATTACGCAGCCTTTCGTTTCGAAACCCTGCGTCTTGGGCAGAACAGCTCCCCTGGGCTGAGTACGCTCACAACTCGCTTCCTTCGTCTGCTACCGGGCTATCTCCGTTTCAGAGTAGTCTTGGTTACCAGCCTCCTCTGTTCTCGTCCCAGCTCGCCGAGTCCAGCGTTCCCTCCGCTCAGGCTTTTGTCCAACGTTGTGAGCGCACCTGGAGGAGGGTCAGGTCTGCACTTTGCCGTTACAGGGCGCAGACTGTGAGAGCCGCCAATAAACGTAGGATTAAGAGTCCTAGGTATTGTCGCGGTCAGAGAGTGTGGCTTTCCACTCGTAACCTTCCCCTTACGACAGCTTCTCGCAAGTTGACTCCGCGGTTCATTGGTCCGTTCCGTGTCTCTCAGGTCGTCAATCCTGTCGCTGTGCGACTGCTTCTTCCGCGACATCTTCGTCGCGTCCACCCTGTCTTCCATGTCTCTTGTGTCAAGCCTTTTCTTCGCGCCCCCGTTCGTCTTCCCTCCCCCCCCCCCCGTCCTTGTCGAGGGCGCACCTATTTACAAGGTACGGAGGATCATGGACATGCGTTCTCGGGGACGTGGTCACCAGTACTTAGTGGATTGGGAGGGTTACGGTCCTGAGGAGAGGAGTTGGGTTCCATCTCGGGACGTGCTGGACCGTTCGTTGATTGATGATTTCCTTCGTTGCCGCCAGGGTTCCTCCTCGAGTGCGCCAGGAGGCGCTCGGTGAGTGGGGGGGTACTGTCATGTTTTGTCTTTGATCATCATGTCTTGTCCCTGTGCTTCCCTCTGCTGGTCTTATTAGGTTCTTTCCCTCTTTCTATCCCTCTCTCTCCTCCTCCCTCTCTCCCTCTCCCGCTCTCTCTCTCTATCGTTCCGTTCCTGCTCCCAGCTGTTTCTCATTCTCCTAACGACCTCATTTACTCTTTCACACCTGTCCCATATTTTGCCCTCTGATTAGAGTCCCTATTTCTCCCTCTGTTTTCCGCTTCTGTCCTTGTCGGATTCTTGTTTGATGTTTGCTGTTCTGTGTCCTTGTTCCGCCCTGTCGTGTTTTTGCCTTCTTCAGATGCTGCGTGTGAGCAGGTGTCTATGTCAGCTACGGCCTGTGCCTTCCTGAAGCGACCTGCAGTCTGTGGTCGCGTCTCCAGTCGTTCCTCTCTACTGACGAGAGGATTTCAGTTTCCTGTTTTTGGATTTACCTTTGATAATATCCAGGAGAATCATTGTTTGTTTAAGACTGGAATAAAGACTCTGTTTCTATTACGTCGCTTTTGGGTCCTCATTCATCAGCATAACACTTACACAGTAATTATGACAACTTCTGGAAGACATGAACTGACATGTTGTCCACCCAATCAAATGATCAGAGAATTAATCTAGTACTGAAAGCATAGGCTAGCACTGCAGTGCATAAAATGTAGTGAGTAGTTGACTCAGAGAGAGAAAGACAATAGTTGAACAGTTTTAAACAAGCTAATTTCTTCTAAAATGAAGGAGAAGCTAGAGAGAGAGAGATTTCATGTTTTTTTTTCATTTTCAGTTTCGCTTACTTAGCAAGCAAATGCAGCTAGCTAGTTTAGCATACTCAAACACCCTGCTCAAACAGATGAATGCTATGTTAGCTAGCTGGCTATGACTATCGAACACAACACTGGAACTCTTCCAAGTCAAGGTAAGCTTTTGGTTTGACTATTTTATTGCCACGGGGCCCACGGGTGTAAGTGCTAAACTGCTTACTGACTGTGGACTGTAACATTACTGCGTGATTGTAGCGGGTTTACTAACGCCTTATTTCTATTAGCTATGTTGACTATGATGTTACTTTAGCTAATATGGTGACAATGATGTAGGCTGTGTGAAGCGGTTATCATATGGTTTGACTTGGAAAGTTTTTATTTGCCTGGTCACATACAGCTGATGTGTTGTGCATTGGAGTCCACAAGCAAAGGGAAAAGGTGAGTGGAGGAGAGCGAATAGATGTGAGAAGGAATATAATGTGGCTGCTATGGAAGTGTATTCATTCAGTGGCCTCCCGAGTGGCGCAGTGGTCTAAGGCATTGCATCGCAGGTCTAGCTGTGCCACTAGAGATTCTGGGTTTGAGTCCAGGCTCTGACCGGGAGACCCATGGAGCGGCACACAATTGGCCCAGCATTGTCCAGGTTAGGGGAGGGTTTGGCCGGCAGGGATGTCCTTGTCCCATGAAGCACTAGCAACTCCAGTGGCAGGCCGGGCGCAGTGCATGCTGACACGGTCGCCAGGTGTACGGTGTTTACTCCGACACATTGGTGTGGCTGGCTTCCGGGTTAAGTGGGCATTGTGTCAAGAAGCAGGGCAGCTTGGTTGGGTTGTTTTTCAGTTTGTATGGGAGTTGCAGCGATGAGACAAGACTGTAACTACCAATTGGATACAACTAAATTGGGGAGAAAAAAAGGGGTAAAAACAATTATAATAATAAATCAACAACAAAAAAATACGTTTATTCATTCTGTTGGAAAACATTTCTTAAACAGAAGAAAACAGAAGGAAACAGGGAAAAACCTACCTGAATTTGTCCAATAGAAACTCTTGTTTGCAACTGTTGGACTAATGGTTACACCCTACTGTATATCAGCTAGATGCAGGCAAGAGTGTGTAAGGCGGTGTTGAATGTGTCAATGTCTGTCCATGTGTCAGTCTGTCACCTAAAAAAAATTCTCTCGACATGTGTGCACCTACGTTGTAAACGTTAATTCATAGGCTAGGTTGTAGCAACCTCATGATGGGTATAGGGAACATTAGAGTATCATGTAGTATCCTAAACCTATCGCTGTTACATTGAACTGGGTGAATGGAATATGAATGATGTAATAGAAATAAGGCCATGTACATAAAAAAAATAAAAATTGTCCTCCATCTTAAATTCTTGTTAATCTAACTGCGCTGTCGGATTTGCATTAGCCATTACAGTGAAAGCATGCCATGCAATTGTTTGAGGAAGGCGCACCACATCAAAATACTTTTCCACCGGCACAGGTTTCATAAATTCACAAATAGCGATTAAATATTCACTTACTTTTTGAACATCTTGCTCTGATTTGTCATCCAAAGGATCCCAGCTATAACATGTAGTGTCGTTTTGTTAGATAAAATCCTTTGTTATATCCCAAAAGTCTGTTTAGTTGGCGTCATCGATTTGAGTAATCCACTCGTTCAACATGCAGAGAAAGGAAATCAAAAATCTACCGCTAAACTTTGTTAAAACAAGTAAAAATGTTTCTATTGACTCTTCAGATACACTAAAACGTAATCAAACTATAATATTTCATTCGGAAAGAAGTATGTTCAGTAGGAAACCAATATTAGTAGGTGCGTCTTGTCTTCATCGCGCACGCATACACGAATTTCCAATAGTGTGTCCCAGTACTAAAACTCATTATTCTTACTCGTTTTGGAAGAAGCCTGAAACCTTGAACATAGAGTGCTGAAACCCTGTGGAAGCCATAGGAATTGCATACTGGGAGCTAGATTTAATTATTTCCCTATACTTTTCATTGTAAGACCATGGGCTCTCAAATTTTTTTTATCTGTTTGGTTTTTCTTTGGATTTTCTCCTACCACATTTATTGTGTTGTAGTCTCCTACATTATTTTAACATTTCTACAAACTTCAGTGTTTTCTTTCTAATGGTACAAATTATATGCATATTCTGGCTTCAGGGCCTGAGCAACAGGCAGTTTACTTTGGGCACGTCGGTCAGGTGGAAATGGAGAAAAAAGGACCCTAGCCTGAAGAAGTTTTTAAAGTATTCTGTCCAAGGCTTCTCCTCCTACTCAGACCATTCTGCCATGCACCTGTTTCCAAACAATTTTTTCATCATTATCAAGTTGTCAAATTCCTTCTGTAGGCGGATGACAATGTTGTCATTAGCTAGAAAAGTTTGTCAAAATTTGCTAACAATGCTAACGTTAGCTAGCAAGAGAGCAAGCGAGAGAGCTTATTAAAGATAATTTTGATGACGTCTACCATGACATTGTCCCACATCACATAAGCAGCAACCCTGAGCAGACCACAGTTACACACACAGCAAATTGGCAAGTGTTACCTCGTGTTGATTTGTCAGTGTAATATTTCTAGTGTTAATTCAGGTGTTAAATTAACTCTGTAAATGTGAACTCATTGGTGTAAAATACCATATTTCCCAGCATGCTTTTTGAATTGTTTGTTTCAATATCTATGTTGTTGCATGTAAATTGATTAATCAATTTTATGCTACTTAAATATAAACAACATATTTGTTTCTTGGAATTATTGTTCCCGTTACTGAAATGGTTGTTCCAGTTTAGATGGTTTAGGCAGTCTTGTATCTTAATATGCCCAACCCGGCAGTCATTCTGGATGCAGGTTGCAGGTGAATAAAAATATATAGTGTTTGATATCCCAATTCTGTCTGAATTCAACTTCTAGGTCAGTTAACAACAATTTCTTATTTACAATGACAGCCTACCAAAATGCAAAAGGCTTCCTGCAGGGACAGGGGTTGGGATTTAAAAAAATAAATATATATATACATAGGACAAAACACACATCACAACAAGAGAGACAACACAACACTACATGAAGAGAGACCTAAGACAATAACATAGCAAGGCAGGTAGCAACACAACATGACAACATGGTAGCAACACAACATGGTAGCGGCACAACACATGGTATAAACATTATTGGGCACAGACAACAGCAAAGGGCAAAAAGGTAGAGACAACAATACATCACACAAAGCAGCCACAACTGTCATTAAGTGTCCATGATTGAGTCTTTGAATGAAGAGATTGAGATTAAACTGTCCAGTTTGAGTGTTTGTTGCAGCTCGTTCCAGTCGCTAGCTACAGCGAACTGAAAAGACGAGCGACCCAGGGATGTGTGTGCTTTGGGGACCTTTAACAGAATGTGACTGGCAGAACGGGTGTTGTATGTGGAGGATGAGGGCTGCAGTAGATATCTCAGATAGGGGGGAGTGAGGCCTAAGAGGTTTTTATAAATAAGCATCAACCAGTGGGTCTTGTGATGGGATGACCAGTTTACAGAGGAGTGTAGAGTGAAGCGATGTGTCCTATAAGGAGAATTGGTGGCAAATCAGATGGCCGAATGGTAAAGAACATTTAGCTGCTCGAGAGCCCCCTTACCTGCCGATCTATAAATGATGTCTCCGTAATCTAGCATGGGTAGGATGGTCATCTGAATCAGGGTTAGTTTGGCAGCTGGGGAGAAAGAGGAGCAATTATGATAGAGGAAGCCAAGTCTAGATTTAACCTTAGCCTGCAGCTTTGATATGTGTTGAGAGAAGGACAGTGCACTGTCTAGATACACTCCCAAGTACTTGTATGAGGTGAGTACCTCAAGCTCTAAACCTTCAGAGGTAGTAATCATACCTGTGGGGAGAGGGGCATTCTTCTTACCAAACCACATGACCTTTGTTTTGGAGGTGTTCAGAACAAGATTAAGGGTAGAGAAAGCTTGTTGGACACTAAGAAAGCTTTGTTGTAGAGCATTTGGCACAAAATCCAGGGAAACGGCAGCTGAGTATGACACTGCATATAAATGGATGAGAGAGCTTCCTACTGCCTGAGCTATGTTGTTGATGTAAATTGAGAAGAGCGTGGGGCCTAGGATTGAGCCTTGGGGTACTTCCTTGGTGACAGGCAGTGGCTGAGACAGCAGATGTTCTGACTTTAAACACTGCACTCTTTGAGAGAGGTAGTTAGCAAACCATGCCAAAGACCCCTCAGAGACACCAATACTCCTTAGCCAGCCCACAAGAATGGAATGGTCTACCGTATCAAAAGCTTTGGCCAAGTCAACAAAAACAGCAGCACAACATTGCTTAGAATCAAGAGCAATGGTGACATCATTGAGGACCTTTAAGGTTGCAGTGACACATCCATAACCTGAGCGGAAACCCGATTGCATACCAGAGAGAATACTATAGACATCAAGAAAGCCAGTCAGTTTATTATTGACAATTTTTTCCAACACTTTTGATAAACAGGGCAAAATAGAAGTAGGCCTATAACTTAGGATCAGCTTGATCTCCGCCTTTAAATAAAGGACAAACTGTGCCTGCCTTCCAAGCAATGGGAACCTCCCCAGAAAGTAGAGGCAGGTTAAAAAGGTCGGAGATAGGCTTGGCGATAATAGGGGAAGCAACCTTAAAGAAGAAAGGGGCTAAATCATCTGACCCAGATGTTTTTTTGGGGTCAAGTTTCAGGATCTCTTTTAACACCTCGGACTCTGCAGTGACTCCATGCAGGGAGAAACTTTGTAGCGGGCAGGAGAAAAAGAGGGAGAAGCATCGGGGATAGTCACATTTAGAAGGGGTGGGTGATGAGGAAATGTTTGACGGGCAAGAAGGCATGGTAGAGTCATATAGGAATCCTGACTTAATGGTGATTAAAGTGGTGATTAAAGAGCTCAGCCATGTGCTTCTTGTCAGTAACAACCACATCATCAACTTTAAGGGGCATGGGCAGATGTGAGGAGGGTTTATTCTCCAAGTCTGTAACTGTTTTCCAGATCCTCTTGGGGTCTGGAGAACTGCTCCGTAAAGTAACTAACTTTGGCCTTCTGGATAGCCTGAGTGCACTTATTTCTCATTTGCCTGAATGAGAGCCAGTCAGCCTGAGCATGCGTGTGCCAAGCCTTTCGCCAAATGCAATTCTTGAGGTGGAGTAACTCTGCAAGATCACGGTCAAACCAAGGGCTGAACCTGTTTTTAATTCTCATTTTCTTGATGGGGTGTGTTTGTTAACAATGCCACTGAAAATATAAAAAATAAGGTCCAAGCGTGTTCAACAGAGGGGATCTGTTACACATGGTGGAGCAGGTGAACCCAAGTGCAGACTCAGACGAGGAGACAGGGATAAGGTAACCACGGTATTTATTGAAAAGCTGGGGGCGATGGGGTGCAGGGCCAGGGGGAGCTCGGGCAGGTAGCAGGGAACCAGGAACTGAGGCTGCGGCTGGGGCAAGGGGAGCAGGGTAAGCAGGTCCGGAGCGGAATCCAAGGAAGCAGTAGAGCGGGAGTCCAGGGCAGGGAAGAAGGACTGACGAGACGAGGTACTGGCGACAGGGACCAGAGTCAGAGCGGACGGAATGAGCAGCGGCTACGATCTGACAGTGTGGAAGTGGCAGGGCTGAGTATTTGTAGAGGTCTTGATTATGGAACAGCTTTCAGCTGGTGGGGATCTGGTCTGACTCCAGCACACCTGTCTCCACTCACACAATCAGATCCACACACAGAGAGCGAGAGGGAGAGAGCACTGGGGGTGTGGCGGCAGGTTAGGGAGACACAGGATGAGAAGTAGAGGGCCTGGCAGGGGCAGATGTAACAGGATCAAGCTGATTCTATACCATTTTACAGAGGCCAGTTTGTGAAGGAATTAAAGTTTTTTTAGCAAGCATCTATGACAAATCAGGACAGGTCGTTTCACTGAGCAGCCATTGCGAACACAGGCTGTAAAACAGTGATCACTAAGGTCATTACAGAAAACGCCAGACTGATACCTATCAGGATTATTTGTGACGATAACATCAAGAAGAGTAGCCTTTTCTGGGTGTTTGGAGTCATACCTTGTGGGATTGGTAATAATCTGAGAAAGATTTAGGGAGTCCCATTGCTTTAGGACTTGGTCAGGTGGTTTAAGCATTTCCCAGTTTAGGTCACCTAGCAGGACAAATTCAGACTTGGTGTAAGGGGCCAGGAGAGCAATTGGGGCAGGTAGGGTACAGTGCTGATGGAGGACGATAGCACCCATCAACAGTCAACAAAGAGTTATTTGAAAGTTTAATACTTAAAACCAGCAAATCAAATTGTTTGGGGACAGACTTGGTGGAGACAACCAAGCTCTGAAGGTGATCCTTGGTAAAGATTGCCACTCCCCCACCTTTGGAAGATCTGTCTTTACGAAAAAGGTTTCAACCAGAAAGGTTAACATCAGTATTCAAAACACTCTTCCTTAACCACGTCTTAGTAATGACCAACACATCTGGATTGGAGCTGTGAACCCACACTTTCAATTAATCCATTTTAGGTAATACGCTTCTAGTGTTAGCGTGCAGAAAACCCAGGCTTTTACGAGAGCAGAAATCAGTGAAGCAGATATCAGAGCACAAGTCAGAATTGGGGCTAGCAACATGATGGGCCAGGGTGTACATGCACATTTCCAGATATCATCAACAGTAATACAATCAAGGCACGGCATAGGACAGTGAGAGCTCTGCAGTGCTGATTTATGACACCTGAATGTGCATCAGATGGCAACAAGATCATATTGTACAGCAATTTGATCAGGTAACATGAATACAAAGCCGGCGAGAGGTGTTTAGAATGGGATGGGAGGCCAAAAGTCTGTGTAACCAATAGAGAGTCAGAGTCCCGAGTGTGGGAACAAACATAGTCTGTCCCACGGTTGGGTAAAGAAAGTTCATAGTCAACAAAGCACGCAGGAGTCATTAGGCAAATAGCATAAAGCATAAGAAAAATATAACGACTTGGGGCTAGCCATTGTAAGTTCAGAGTCACTCGCCTCATCAGTGCGTGTGTGCTGGAGGAGAGCAAAAACTTGAGAGATGGTGTTTTCAGGTCTCTGCTTGTTTGCCAGAGCATTTGCTGTATAATCTGGGAATAATAATCCTTGGGTGTAGGAAGCATTCCAGGTAATTCCATCCAAAATCAGGTTGTAGGTTTGGAGTTTTGATTTGGAGTGAAGGTTATGTTGTAGAGGGTAGCATCCAGTATATGTCCTTGACAAAAAAATCTAAGTTTGTCTAACACTAGATCTATTTTTTTTAAACATGCTGAACAAGTTGGGAGCTCATCTGCTCATGACCTCTCTCTCTCCCATCCCATGGCCATATGAATTGTGCGTTGAATTTTGAACGAATTTATATCATTGTCGCTATGATTTTGCTTGAAGGCCACAGGACTGAGAAATCTTTTTCGGGATTTGGCGGATCCAACTTCTAGGTGCATACACTGCCACCTACTGTACAGCCTGCCTACATGAAATCAGGACTGAACCTGGATGAATGCAACAACCACATCTCTGTCACAAACAAATACAGTCATGGGTGGTAACTTTAGAATTCACTTGAGAGGCAAGGCACTCTGGGAAATAAGCAAACAAGGCTTTACACTAAGCAGTGTGTTAATTTAACACTGAAAAGTGTGGAGCCGTGGCTGGCAGCTGGTGCTCTTGGAACACACTGGCATAGAGCTCATGCTAAAAGCCAATGGCACAGGGGTGTATGACAGTGCTGTGTGCCTCAGTACTCCTCAAATGTGGTTAAGTGAAGAGCCCTGATGTACAATCAGTGTTGTTGCTAATGTTGCCTTTTTTAATCGTTTTATCTCACTCCTTGACCCTTATCAACGGGGACATTTAGATTGAATAGAGATGACAGAGATTAGCATAGGGACGGGAAAGGGGATACCTAGTCATTTGCACAACTGAATGAATTCAACCGAAATGTGTCTTCTGCACTTAAAATTGTGTTTTAAGTTTTCATTTCTCTATCTGTTTCAGGTTGCCTGTTTGAGGATGAGCTCTGTACACCTTACGAGTTCTGCGCTAACGGTAAGCCAACCAGCTTCATAGGATTCACATCTAAAAAGTGACTATCAACCAATTGCCCACCACCCTCATTATACAGTAGCCCTTCAGTGATGGTATCAAATTATATTGACTCACACACACTATTCTAAAACACTCAAATGGCACCCTATTCCCTTTATAGTGCACTAATTTTGACCAGGGCCCATATGGCTCTGGTCAATGGTAATTTACTGAATACAGTGCATTCGGAAAGTATTCACACGCATTGACTTTAATTTTTTTTTGTTACGTTACAGCCTTATTCTAAAATTCCTCATCAATCTACACACAATACTCCATAATGACAAAGCAAAAACAGGTTTTTAGAAATGTTTTCAAATGTATAAATTAAACAACAACTGAACTATCACATGAGTATTCAGACCCTTTACTCAGTACTTTGTTGAAGCACCCTTGGCAGCGATTACAACCTCGAGTCTTCTTGGATATGACGCTACAAGCTTGGCACACCTGTATTTGGGGAGTTCTCCCCTTCTTCTCTGTAGATCCTCTAAAGCTCTGTCAGGTTGGATGGGGAGCGTCACTGCACAGCTTTTTTTAGGTCTTTCCAGAAATGTTAGATCGGGTTCAAGTCCAGGCTCTGGCTGGGCCACTCAAGGACATTCAGAGATTTGTCCCGAAGCCACTCCTGCGTTGTCTTGGCTGTGTGCTTAGGGTCGTTGTCCTGTTGAAAGGTAAACCTTCACCCTAGTCTGAGCACTCTGGAGCAGGATTTCATCAACGATCTCTTTATCCTTTGCTCCGTTCATCTTTCCCTCGATCCTGACTAGTCTCCAAGTCATTGCTGCTGAATATTGTCCCCACAGCATGATGCTGCCACCACCATGCTTCACCGTAGGGATGGTGCCAGGTTTCGTCCAGACGTGACGCTTGGCATTCAGGCCAAATAGTTCAATCTTGGTTTCATCAGACCAGAGAATCTTGTTTCTCATGGTCTGAGAGGCCTTTAGGTGTCTTTGGAAAACTCCAAGTGCGCTGTCATGTGCCTTTTACTGAGGAGTGGCTTCCATCTGGCACCTCTACCATAAAGGCCTGATTGGTGGAGTGCTGCAGAGATGGTTGTCCTTGTGGAAGATTCTTCCTTCTCCACAGAGGAACTCTGGAGCTCTGTCAGAGTGACCATCGGGTTCTTGCTCACCTCCCTGACCAAGGCCCCTCTCCCCCGATTGCTCAGTTTGGCCAGGTTGCCAGCTCTGGGAAGAGTCTTGGTGGGTCCAAACTTCTTCCATTTAAGAATTATGGAGGCCACTGTGTTCTTGGGACCTTCAATGCTGCAGACAATTTTTGGTACCCTTCCCCAGATCTGTGCCTTGACATAATCCTGTCTTGGAGCTCCTGGGACAATTCCCTCAACCTCATGGCTTGATTATTGCTCTGACATGCACTGTCAACTGTGAAACTTAATATAGACAGGTGTGTGCCTTTCCAAATCATGTCCAATCAATTGAATTTACCACAGGTGGACTCCAATCAAGTTGTTGAAACATCTCAGGGATGATAAATGGAAACAGGAGGCACCTGAGCTCAATTTCGAGTCTCATAGCAAAGGGTCTGAATACTTGTGTAAATAAGGTATTTCAGTTTTTTATTTTAAATAAATTTGTAAACATTTCTAAAAACCCGTTTTTTTTGTCATTATGGGGTATTGTTTGTAGATTCATTACATTTGTATTTATTTAATCTATTTTAGAATAAGGCGGTAATGTAACAAAATGTGGAAAAAGGGAGGGGGTCTGAATACTTTCTGAACGCACTGTATGGAATTGGTTGCCATTTGGCATGTAAACCTGAGAGAAGCACCAGAGGTTCTATAAAAACATTCAGCTCAAACAAAGCTGATAAGTCAAGTGTGAGACAAGCACAAAGTTTTTAGGGCCAAACACAAATTTGGGAAAATAAAGAAATGTAGAATATTTGTAGTGTTTTTTCATTGTATAACATCTACACAGAAGCTCAGTCTCTCAGCCAAGTTGTCATGGTTATATATAGAGTATAGGAAGAATTGCCTCTGTAGTTTGCCTCTAGCTATGAGTGTTCATACCATTGAAAATGAAATGACATGTCCTGGGAGAAAAAAGATGGAGAACACGCAGTATACACTACCGGTCAAAAGTTTTAGAACACCTCAACTTTCAAGGGTTTTTCTTTATTTTGACTATTTTCTACATTGTAGAATAATAGTGACGACATCAAAACAATGAAATAACACATATGGAATCATGTGGTAACCAAAAAAGGGTTTAACAAATCAACATATATTTTATATTTGAGATTCTTCAAATAGCCACCCTTTGCCTTCATGACAGCTTTGCACACTGTTGGCATTCTCTCAACCAGCTTCATGAGGTAGTCACCTGGAATGCATTTCAGTTAGCAGGTGTGCCTTCTTAAAAGTTAATTTGTGGAATTTCTTTCCTTAATACGTTTGAGCCAATCAGTTATGTTGTGACAAGGTGGGGGGGGGTATATACAGAAGATAGCCCTATTTGGTTAAAGAGAAAGTCCATATTATGGCAAGACTAGCTCAAATAAGCAAAGACAAATGACACTTCATCGTTACTTTAAGACGTGAAGGTCAGTCAAGAAACTTTGAATGTTTCTTCAATTGCAGTCGCAAAAACCTTCAAGCACTATGATGAAACTGGCTTTCATGATGACCGCCACAGGAATTGAAGACCCAGACTTACCTCTGCTGCAGAGGATAGGTTCATTAGAGTTACCAGCCTCATAAATTGAAGCCCAAATAAATGCTTCACAGAGTTCAAGTAACAGAAACATCTCAACATCAACTGTTCATAGGAGACTGTGTGAATCAGGCCTTCATGGTCGAATTGCTGCAAAGAAATCACTACTTAAGGACACCAATAAGAAGAAAAGACTTGCTTGGGCCAAGAAACACGAGCAATGGACATTAGACCAGTGGAAATTTGTCCTTTGGTCTGGAGTCCAAACTGGAGATTTTTGGTTCCAACCGCCATGTCTTTGTGAGACGTGGTGTGGGTGAACGGATGATCGATACGCCATCCCATCTGGTTTGGTCTTAGTGGGACTATCATTTGTTTTTCAACAGAACCAAGACCCAACACACCTCCAGGCTGTGTAAAGGCTATTTTACCAAGAAGGAGAGTGATGGAGTGCAGCATCAGATGACCTGGCCTCCACAATCCCCCTGCCTCAAGCAAATCGAGATGGTTTGGGATGAGTTGGACCGAAGAGTGAAGGAAAAGCAGCCAACACGTTTTTAGCATATGTGGGAACACCTTCAAGACTGTTGCAAAAGCATTCCAGGTGAAGCTGGTTGAGAGAATGCCAAGAGTGTGCAAAGTTGTCATCAAGGCAAAGGGTGGCGATTTGAAGAATCTCAAATATAAAATATATTTTGATTTGTTTAACACTTTCTTGGTTACTACGTGATTCCACATGTGTTATACATAGTTTTGATGTCTTCACTATTATTCTACAATGTAGAAAAAAAGTAAAAAAGAAAAACCCTTGAATGAGTAGGTGTTCTAAAACGTTTGACTAGTTGTGTATCTCTGTCAGCCGAGTTTTCTTTTGTGAGGGTGGAGACTTCGCAAACCACCGGAACTGTTAATTCTTTGCAAGTATAGACCCAGAAGTTAAATCACACAGCTGACTAAACTACACAAGCTTCTACTTCTGGGTTAACAAATATGACAATGTGTCACATCTTGAGTCAGGGGGGAAATGTGGAGGCTTTGTTAATTTGGCCTTTGGGAAGAATTGTGTACAGTTGCATAGGTCAGGGGTACTCGAAGTGGCAGGGTTTCCATGGATGTACTGCCAGGGGTTCGTGGCCAGATCTCAAAATATAAAAATGGAGAAAAAAAACATGTATATTTTTGTACATCTCCGAGTAGGAGTGCTGGTCCAGGATCAGCTTCACCCTGTCCATCTAGGCTTATTCATTGTGATCTACATTCAAAAGGCAAAACTGATCTTAAATCAGCACTTCTACTCTGAGACGCTTGATACATACAGTGTGGTCCGTGTTGTTCTGTCATATGCTTTTAACAGATCCCAAGCCTAAACGAGACATCACATCTGTTTGATTTTTCTACACACCAGGAAGCATAATGACTAAACATCTGGGTCTAAATGTTATTTTGCTTAGTTTAGCCCAAACGAGCTTATTATAAAATCAATGCAACAAATGAGGTGAGGCTTGCAAAGGAACGCTTATATTGGATCTCCATCTTTTCACACTGATTCTATATTCCAAACTCCTGATATAAAATCTTAAGAAAATCTTAAGAAAAAGCTGAAATAGTTATTTTGATCCTGGAATCTCTCTCTCTATACATTACGCTCTGGCCTCACAGCGTGTAGACAGAATTGAGATTATGTCTCTACCCTCATTTCCCTATTAACCCAATTTAGCAGGAGGGAACTGAGTGAGAGGAGGCACAGTGCTGAAATGAAAAATAGGGTTTGCGTTTAATAACCCTGACCGGTGTGCTTTACATAGTCTAATTAAAGGGAAATTGCTGACACCTCTCGAGCAGAATACCCAGAGGCTCTTTGGATACAGAGTGTGGTGGTGAGGCCTTTCTTGCTTTATGTTGAAGATGAGACCGAGTGTGCTGAGCTACTGTCGTTTAACTAATGGAAAAGAAAGCAGAAGAGGATTCTTGAATGTATCCAAGAAGGATTTTGCCTGATAAAAGTGGTATTCTTCCATTTCAGCTGCAGGGAAATTGACTATCAGTTTTTAAATGCCAATCAATCATTGGAGACCTGTCCAAAGTGGGATTACAGCCAATGAGGTGAAGAGGGCACAGCGCATGGAGAATGGTATTTCCTGTCCACACCTAATATAGCCTCATATCCTCAGTCAATGAAATAGTGTTGGAAAAATAGGTTTACATGGTGGAAATGTGTGCATCTCTAACGATTCAGAGAGCAATGCTGAGGGGTGTTATTGAGTAGCAGCTTTAATGTGGGCACCCTTATTCATATCTAAGATTATGCTCTGTCACTCTATAGACCCATTCACTCATAATGAATAACACTGTGAGAAGAGTGTGTGGTTGTATAACTAGCTCTGCCACTTAGTCTCTGCTTGCGGTCCCTGAAGAACTTACCTGGTTTATTGGTTCAACCTTACTCTGTTTCTCATTCAGCCTGGCTGCTAGCATGGCAGTCATTGACACAGGAGGGAGATTTCTAGAGGGAAGTCATTTCACACCATCACCAGGAAATGGCCCCTTTTCTATGGCAGAGAATTTTTGGCGGAACTCTTAGCGTCTCCATTAACTCACTGTAACAAATTGTAGTACATTTACAGCATACGATTGACAGTTAGCTACTGTAATTCTATATTACAGTACAGTACTGTAAAGAGCAATACATTATAGGGGCTCAATTATATTTACAGCAGCATACTGTGAATTATGGTGCATTGTGGGAAAATGTTGTGGGGGCGGGGTAAGAATCTCTGGTTCATATATATTTTTTTGAGGTGTGCCTTGTAAGAGGCTATATTTGTTGCACCCATTAGTGAGAATGCTGTACCCCACAGAATACAGTACTATACCATATTGTTTTTAAATCTAAAAACATAATTCTACATTAGCTTTCTTTCTGTTGTGCTACCAGTAATTTACGGTAATTCATTACAACCCCACAAACTCCAGTACTGTATTTTGGTAATATTAAAACCCTTTCCTGTAAATCAACAGTAATTTACAGTAATTCATTACAACCCCACAGACTCCAGTACTGTATTTTGGTACTCTAAAAACCATTTCCTGTAAATCAACAGTAATTTACAGTAATTCATTACAACCCCTCCGACTCCAGTACTGCATTTTGGTACTCTAAAAACCATTTCCTGTAAATCAACAGTCATTTACTGGCTACTGGCTGCCAGTAATTTACTGTAATTCAGTATGTTAGGGTTTGTTCCTTTCGTCCTTGTCAATCATTGGCTCATTGGTGAAATTAGCATGATGACAATATCTTTAATTAAATAATTCAAAAACCTTTATTAATGCAATTGGAGACAGAAGTTGACAATCAGGAACGTAGCACGCATGTTTCCGAGTAAGTTCTGCATCAAACCAAAAGTCTCAAGTTGTTTTGTTACACCCTCAGTCTAGCCTGATGTCACTACCTACGTCATTACCTTTTTACTCCTGAGACCAAAACCCTGCCTACCAAGCTATATAAACAATGTCTTTTAGTGTTATCTAAAACTTGCAAGATAACGTCCTCTCCCCAAAGTTGATTTATTGTGGAATGTTTGACTAGTCTTATCTCCTCCACTCCCCTGCAGACCTCCTTCTTCACAGTCACACATTTCTCTAGAGACACCTCTTTATAATGAGGCAGATAAAGAGAATTAGAAAACAACTGTGGAACAATATTAAAACCTCATAATGTATATATATATATTGTTAATCTGTAGTCTAGGACCCTATAAATGTAAGGTGGGAGGGGTTTTATAACTCCTCCCCTTCTATTAATACAACATAAGTATAATCAATTATTCTAATACTTCAAACATTTTGGTACAACTCTTATCATGACCCCTAGGTGAACCCGACAAGTACCACCCCACAGAATAAAGTACCATACTATATTTTTGGAGCGGCAAAAACTTGTAACACTAATGGGTGCAGGGTATAATTTTTTTCTGGCTCATTAAAATATTTTGACGAGTGCCTTGAGGCTATTTGTTGCACCCATTATTAAGAGTGATGTACCAATTGAACTGCTATGTGGTAGAAGTGCCCTAACAATTTAATGTGTGTTGGCACATTGCTAATATTGCAATTACAGTAGCATTAACTTTCTAACAGTATAGTAGGCTAACTTTGCAGTATTGTACTGTATCGTTGCTCTGATATTACAGCAATTTACAGAAAGCTGGTGACAAGTTACTGTGACTATTACAGTAATTCCAGAGATGGGAAGGATACATCAAAAAGTATCTTGTTACAAATGCAAAATATCTTGAAGACCAATGTATCCTTAACGACAACAACATTCTAATTTTTTAAATTCAAGATACTTTGCTCCCAGATGTCTGTTTCTGGTGAGCACTTAAAGAAAACAATCTTCATGCTTTAAACCAGAAACTTGTGTGAGAAGCATAAACTGCATTGGTTAAGGGCTTGATGCCCCCCCCACCCCCAATCTAGATCCTTGTGTAGTCTGTTAAGAGCTTCCTACTTCATATGGACCTCGCTTCCCCTTCCTTTTTCTGCTCCAATCTAATAACCGATATTACTAAACAATGTCACTTAACATAGACCTACTGTGTCATACTGTGTAGCCCGTAGCTTGTAATTACGAGGTTACAATTGTAAATCAATGTGGGTTAACATGTTTATTCAGATTGAAATAGTCTGCACCCCAAATGGCACCCTATTTCTGATTTGGCTCTGGTCAAAACTAGTGCACTATGTAGGGAATATGGTGCCATTTGGGATGTATTGGCCTTGTGTAGAAGAAGTGCATTATTTGGGAATATGGTGCGGTTTGGGATGCTGCCAGGGACATTTCCAATGGTATTGTCTCCAGAGCCTGTTTCTCCCAACTTCAGATTGACAGGTCTCCTCCTGAAATGCTTGCTGTCCTTGATTGCCTGTCAGCTTTAGTGATCCGTTGTGTTATCCTTAAGCATTAGTGCTCACAGATAAATGACTTTACTGGTGGTAGGATTCTGTCTGTCTGTCACAATGGGGAAGGATAGAAGGTCTGGATTGAGAATTATTTACCTGGGGCAAAAAAAGCCTCTTATATCTGTCAATCAACATTCTACAGATTTCTTTTCCAAGGCCTCACACACTAAACAACTCTATTGATGTGTCCCAAATCGCACCTTCTTCCTTATATAGTGCATTACTTTTGGTCAACTTATGGTTACTTTCTGTGCTCTCGTCATGTAATGTGTGCATGCACGGGGGGACACAGATATTTATTTTTTGTCAGCTGAACACTTCTGTAGCCTTGGCAAAGCAATATTGGAAAAGTGTGCTCTGTCGTCCATCAGCGTTTTAGCTCAGACCTCAGTGATTTGTTCAGACGTTGTTTTGGCCCTCTTTTGGCATGTTACCTACTTGTCATACACATATTTAATTATAAGTATCTCAGTATTTGATAACTCTGCAGTTTTGCGTGTTGTCTTTTGTTTGTTCAACTCTCCATGTGGCCCACAAAAACCATGTACTGCTCATTCAAGCGTGAAATTAAAACACAGTTTGAAATACATAAAAAAGTCAGAGTGTTAGGTGTCTTTTTGGCGAGCAAAACGCAAAAGCGAAGGTATAACACTGTGTACAGATCCCTATGCGTTGTACAATACCTCGAGTTTCCCTGTATTTAGGCGGGAAACAACTGTGAAGGAGCTGTACTCTATTGCGTGTTTGAGTCTGTTATTAATTAATTAACTTTTACTGCAGTGGGTTAAATCAGGGTCACACAGTGTTTCTTAGTAGTCTTAAACAAATCTACTTTGAAACAAAAGTATACACCTCACACAGGGTTAAAACCTGTACCATGTCAGATATAGAGTTGAAATGTATTCAATTTTGAATTTGCATCCCAACATTACACTTTATATACATCACAGAAGACTGAAATATAACAAAACCATTTGACATAGAAACACCAGATTGTTTGGCGGGCTTTTTAAAATAATGTTTAATTAATTATGAAATTATTAAAAATATTAATAACATTCCACCCATGAGGCTCTGCCCCACCTGCCCTTAATGACGGGTCGCCACTGCTCCAAGGAGAGAACAAGGAACTTACTTCCAAGGTAAAAACCCTCGATTCCAACATGGATTCTCTACTCAGGGAACACAGGGTGATGAGTGAGTCGCTACTAGACATACAAAGCCAAAGCATGCGTGAAAATCTATTATTTTCTGGGATTCCTGAAGACGCATCAAATAATCCAGAGGGGGCGATCAGAGAGTTCATGCAATCCGCCTTGAAACTTCGTCTAGAGACCGTAAACAAGGTGGCTTTCCACCGAGTGCACAGACTTGGAGCTCGGAGCGACAAGACCAAGAGTCCCCGACCTACAGTTAGCCAAAAACATTTGAACTAATTTTTTCACAATTCCTGACATTTAATCCTAGTAAAAATGCCCTGTGTTAGGTCAGTTAGTATCATCACTTTATTTTAAGAATGTGAAATTTCAGAATAATAGTAGAGAGAATGATTTATTTCAGCTTTTCTTTCTTTCATCACATTCCCAGTGGGTCAGAAGTTTACATACACTCAATTAGTATTTGGTAGCATTGCCTTTAAATTGTTTAACTTGGGTGAAACGTTTCGGGTAGCCTTACAAGCTACCCACAATAAGTTGGGTGAATTTTGGCCCATTCCTCATGACAGAGCTGGTGTAACTGAGTCAGGTTTTATAGGCCTCCATGCTCGCACACGCTTTTTCAGTTCTGCCCACACATTTTCTATAGGATTGAGGTCAGGGCTTTGTGAAGGCCACTCCAATACCTTGACTTTGTTGTCCTTAAGCCATTTTGCCACAACTTTGGAAGTATGCTTGTTGTCATTGTCCATTTTGAAGACCCATTTGCGACCAAGCTTTGACTTCCTGACTGATGTCTTGAGATGTTGCTTCAATATATCCAGATAAATTGTGGAGTGCACCAGTCTATTTTGTGAAATGCACCAGTCCCTCCTACAGCAAAGCAACCCCACAACATGATGCTGCCACCCCTGTGCTTCACGGTTGGGATGGTGTTCTTCGGCTTGCAAGCCTCCCACTTTTTCCTCCAAACATAACAATGGTCATTATGGCCAAACAGTTCTATTTTTGTTTCATCAGACCAGAGGACATTTCTCCAAAAAGTACGATCATTGTCTGCATGTGCAGTTGCAAACCGTAGTCTGGCTTTTTTATTGTGGTTTTGGAGCAGTGGCTTCTTCCTTGCTGAGCGGCCTTTCAGGTTATGTCGATATAGGACTCGTTTTACTGTGGATAAAGATACTTTTGTACCTGTTTCCTCCAGCATCTTCACAGGGTCCTTTGCTGTTGTTCTGGGATTGATTTGCACTTTTCGCACCAAAGTACGTTCATCTCTAGGAGACAGAACGCGTCTCCTTCCTGAGCGGTATGATGTCTGCGTGGTCCCATGGTGTTTATACTTGCATACTATTGTTTGTAGAGATGAACGTGGTACCTTCAGGTGTTTGGAAATTGCTCCCAAGGATGAACCAGACTTGTGGAAGTCTACCATTTTTTTCCTGAGGTCTTGGCTGATTTCTTTTGATTTTCCCATGATGTCAAGCAAAGAGGCACTGAATTTGAAGGTAGGCCTTGAAATACATCCACAGTTCACTGGAATTGTGATACAGTGAATTATAAGTGAAATAATCTGTCTGTAAACAATTGTTGGAAAAATGACTTGTGTCATGCACAAAGTAGATGTCCTAACCGACATGCCAAAACTATAGTTTTTTAACAAGAAATGTGTGGAGTGGTTGAAAAATGAGTTTTAATGACTCCAACCTGAGTGTATGTTAACTTCTGACTTCAACTGTATCATCGCAAAATTTGAACACTACCAACAAAATGAGCTGATCAAAAGCAGAGGAAGGGAGCTTAAAGGGACCAAATTCGGTCTCAATGACCAATTTCCCTGGGAGATAAACGAACATCGCAAGAGGCTGTATCCTCTACAGAGGCAACATAGGGAGATGGGTAAGCGTACCTTTCTCATTGTGGACTAACTCTTAATAGATGGACAGCTCTTCCGAGACAGAACCATAACACCATGGCTGTACTAAATTCTACGGGGACGTAAGGTTACGGGAAAAAAGTATGGGAACTGTAAAATTATCTGAACATTATGAAGTTGATATGAACACACGCACTCAATTACATGCTCGCTTACACATACAGACTTATACACACACACATTTGATGTCTCTCTCTTCTCTCCCTCTCTCCCCTTTCTCTCTATTGTCGAGAAATGTTCTATAATGTAATATGTTTTTTGTTCATCTATCTTTTCTATGTCTTTGTCTACATGTTTATCAATGTTTACAACAAGCAAGGGGATGAAATCAGAACAGGGACATTGGGGAAAAATTCCATATTGTACGGGACACATTTGTACTATAGTGAAGCCGTCTCTATAGTAATGCAAGGTCTCTTTCATGATCATGTGAAACGTCAATAGCTATGGAAATGATGTTAAAGGTAATTATGATGCCACTATGATGGTGATACAATAGGGATTACAATTATCATCCTGAATATTAAGGCTATACTCACTTCATGTTACACACATAAGACACTCAACCATGCAAATTGGCTGGGTTATTATTTATTTGGACATCACACATAGTCTTACTCTTATCCAGGCATTATACACACTCACTAAATCACATCCAATTTCATACACATCCACCTACTCAGATTTACTACACACATAATATCTTGATTCAATTTTCTAACATCTGTGGCATTGGCTCACAGGCAAACAGGCAAGGGAATAAAACAAATATTCCTGGAACCTGTTTCTTGAATTCTAAATATCAGACATTTGACATAATACCTCTTATGGCAGTAACTTTACAAGCACAAATGTTGGTCAATTTAGATTGACAATAGTATCTAGTTATGATAAGTGTACAATATTACGTATTGGATCTTTAAAAAATACTACTTTTACATTACCCTGCAGTTTACCTATAAAAATGGGCTGATGGTGAAGGAGTCATAACTGGTATTTATATCACAAAATATATAAATGAGCTCCACAATGAATGGAATGGAATTATTTTATTTATTTTTTCTCGGTGGGTGGGGTGGGGGGCTGGGGGGGGGTCTTGGAGGTGGGGAATGGAATTATTTAATTTTTTCTCAGTCGGAGGGGGACTGTGGGGGTGGGTCTGGGATGGTTGAGGGGCAGCTATTGGAGAACTGTGTGGGGGATCTTGGAGGGCTGGTGGGAGATCTGTCGATGTGCCCTTGAGCAGGGCGTTGACCCTGGTTGCTTCTGTGTGTCGCTCTGGATGGAAGTCTGTTAGATGACTAATGTGATGTAGTTGTTGAGCACCTTCACTGCAAGTATATTGTATGTTTTAAATATTCAATAAAAATACATTTAAAAAAACGTGCTGATTAAAAATGTGTTGCGCAATAGCCTATGCCTACACAATTGTGCACTGTGGACTAGGTGTCCAATCTGACACACAGACACGTATAAAAACATTAACTCATTACCTTGAACCTTTCTTACTAGAACCTGCTGTAAATAAACCACTTTTAATCACTTGACTGTCATTCAGAAAGTTATTTTCTGAATCAGCTGATGATTGTTGAACATTTTCCCACAGGCTTAACTATACGGCTGGACACCTAATGCACATCCAACATGTATTATCTCCAAAATACGTTCATTAAAATGAAAATACATTCTAGAAATTAGATATAGGCCAAGATATAGTATAGGCTGTTTTAAGCCTTCAGCCTTTTTATAGGCTACAATATTCTACCCATATGAATGAAAATTAGGCCATAACTGGACCAATTTCTGTAGGCTATACTGTATTTACAATATTCTGCCCATGTGAACGAATGTATATACAATATTTATAGCCATAAATTATTGAATTAAAAGTAGTAAAAATTCACATTATTTCACATTATTCAATAACACTCATAAATCCAACCACGCAAAAAGCTGCAGCTCACTTCACAGCTTCCCCAGGGCTTCACAGCTTCCCCGGGAAACTCGACATATTGTAGCCTCGCAGGGAGGAAAGAGTAGCAGACGAAGGAGTTCGCTTCTGCTGCAGTGTTCGCGCTGGAATATAACTCGTTGCGGCTGTGCTTCGATCCATACCTGAGTCTCCATAATGCTTTCGTTTTTGTTTTGTGTCTTTCTTTATGGAAATCAATTGAGACCTAGGTCCCTTTCACAAGTGAGCCATGAACAATACACAATTTAAAAAAGGCACAAGAGCCAATCCATCAAAGCATGTGCAGTCCTCCAGGCCAAGTTTGATGTGGTCCATCACATTCAATTTTTAAGTGATTAGGTAAGCAACACTTTAAAAATCATCTCTGCATTTTGTAATTCTATCGGCCTAGGGGATACTTGTAGAAAATGTAGAGCAATGACAGAGTACAATACTGTAAAATGTCCCTACTATACTGTAAGAAATTTAATGTTACTGTAGTCATGTTGGTATTTTACTGTAATTACATGGGATTCGTGCAAGCAGGTTGGCTGCTAGGTATGTGTATATTACAGCATATTTATGAATATTTGGTGTTTTATATCACTTGCGCTTCTAGTGGCCTAAATAAAGGCTTCCTAACTGTCTGTAATAAAAAACAAAACAGATCTGTAAAAAAAACAGATCAAAACGACAATGCTTAACATTCAACCATAAATTATAAGGGTTAATGCAGTCTACGCTGTTTTAAGGTCCTTACCACTGAATAGTGTCTGTTCAAGGTGCGTAGGAGTCAAAGTAAGAATACTTCAAGAGACGGAGAACAGCACACTGTCAAAAAAGGAATAAATACAAAACTGAGGCTTGCATGCAAAATAAAGATGTTTATTAAAACACGGTGCCCAGAAAATATTAGTCAAAGAAAGTGCATGAATGTGCAACAAATATACCCTCTTACAAGGCACACCTCAAAATACACTACATGGCCAAAAGTATGTGGACACCTGCTCGTCGACCATCTCATTCCAAAATCATGGGCATTAATATGGAGTTGGTCCCCCCTTTGCTGCTATAACAGCCTCCAGTCTTATATGTAGGCTTTCCACTAGATGTTGGAACATTGCTGCGGGGACTTGCTTCCATTCAACCCCAAGAGCATTAGTGAGGTTGGACACTGATGTTGGGCGATTAGGCCTGGCTCGCAGTCGGCGTTCCAATTCATCCCAAAGGTGTTCAATGGGGTTGAGGCCAGTCAAGTTCTTCCACACCGATCTCAACAAACCATTTCTGTATGGACCGGGGGCATTGTCATGCTGAAACAGGAAAGGGCAGGAAAACAGGAAAGGGCCTTCCCCAAACTGTTGCCACAAAGTTGGAAGCACAGAATCGTCTAGAATATCATTGTATGCTGTATGTAGCATTACGATTTAGCCTAGCCCGAACTATGAAAAACAGCCCCAGACCAATAATCCTCCTTCACCAAACTTTACAGTTGGCACTATGCATTGGGGCAGGTAGTGTTCTCCTGCCACCCGCCAAACCCATATGCGTCTGTCGGACTGCCAGATGGTGATGCGTGAGAGCGCGTTTCCACTGCTCCAGAGTCCAATGACGGCGAGCTTTACACCACTCCAGCAGACGCTGGGCATTGCACATGGGGATCTTAGGCTCCTGACGAACAGTTCTTGCGCTGATGTTGCTTCCAGAGGCAGTTTGGAACTCATTAGTGAGTGTTGAAACCGAGAACAGGTGATTTTTACACGCTAAACACTTTAGCACTCTGCGGTACCGTTCTGTGAGCTTGTGTGGCCTACCACTTTGTGGCTGAGCCGTTGTTGCGCCGAGATGTATCCACTTCACAAAAACAGCACTTGCAGTTGACCGGGGCAGCTCTATCTAGCAGAAATTGAATGAACTGACTTGTTGGAAAGGTGGCATCTTATGACGCCGTCATAATGACGGTGCCACGTTGAAAGTAACTGAGCTCTTCAGTAAGGCCATGCTACTGCCGATGTTTGTCTATGGAGATTGCATGGCTGTGTGCTCGATTTTATACCCCTGTCAGCAATGGGTGTGGCTGAAATAGCCGAATCCACTTATTTGAAGGGGTGTCCACATACTTTTGTATATATAGTGTATGTTAATGAGCCATTTTTTCGCCATCCACAACGTTTTCCCAAAATGCACCATAACTCAGAGTATGCTGCTGTAAATACACAGCAAAACAGGTAATACAGTACTTCACTGTAAAATTGTATTAAACTTTTTTTTCTGTGTTTTCCTGTGTGCGTGTGTGCGTGTGTGTGGGTGTGTGCGCGTGCGTGTGCGATGTCTTATGTGCGATGTCTGCTGGGAATGTCCTGTCAACTGTAGAGAAAACAACACATTTACAGTGATAGTTGTCATGGAAACTGGTGTAGGAGCACAACATTATATCAGACAGTCACCTGTCGCTTATGTCACTGCCGTCTCTTCATCTATGATACACTCCCTATTAGATTGTTATTAACTCAATTTGTAAATCTAAAATTCATAATGTATGTTCACACTGAAATAATGGCTTCTCAACATAAAGATAAAATGAGTCCCATACTATTCTTGAGCATCCTTTGGAAACAGTTGAGATGAGTACTGCACATTTTCTATATCCCTATTTGTTTCTCCATCTCCTCATCTCGCTTCTATTTATTTTCTTTCTTTCCTGTTGTCATTCATTCAGACATAATGTAGCCTACATGTCTGCAGTTCTCTGTATAACTACATGGAGATGTGAAGTTATTTTGTCAGCTTGTATTTTATTTTTAACCAGGCAATTCAATTAAGAACACATTTTTATCTTACAATGACAGCCTACCCCAGCCAAACCCTCCCCCTACAACGCTGCGCCAATTGTGCGCCGCCCTATGGGACTCCCGATCACGGCCGGTTGTGATACAGCCCAGGCTCGAAACAGGGTCTCTAGCACTGAGATGCAGTGCCTTAGACCGCTGCACCACTCGGGAGTACAGTATATGTGCACTGTGAAAATAACATGTCCCCTACGTATTTATTTATTTGGACAGTGAAGCTAAAACTTTTACTTTGGCTCCATACTCCAGCATTTTGGATTTAAGATCAAATGTTTTATATGAGGTGACATGTTTTAAATTGAGGGTGTTTTCATACATGCACTCTAAGAAAATATGTATTAGTTAGGGTCGACACATGGTGTGTTACTTTTAACAAAATCACTGTGTTGGAACAGCATGGTTTGTGTACATTTTTCAACACATTTTGTGTAAATTCCTGCAATTAATGTTAAAAGCTGAAAACCATACAACACACCCTAGATTGACCAATCACATTGCGGCTCCGAAGTCATCATGCATCTACACTCTTAGAACAGATGTATTTAAAACAACACATGTTGTGTTGCTTTTAGCACATTTAACACATGACCTGTGCACATTTTTCAACACAGTGATTATGTTAAAAGTAACACAACTTGTGTCATCCCTAACTAGACACGCAGATGTGTAATTAATAAATGTGTTTTTTCCTTACCCATATTGTGTCAGAATCCACTTTAAAAGTATGTAAATGGCTGGTGAAGATGTGTAGAAAAAAGTAAAAAAAATATTTAATTAATACAGTGAGTGCTCCATACACAAAATCGTACATGAAACCAATTCTGTACATGCAAAATATCCTCCTTGAAATATTTCAAATGTTTTAGTGCTCGTTAGATATGCAGTCCACGGAAACCAACTCAGACAATGTTGTACCTGAGATACAGGAGAACAGACTGTTTTTGGATATGGCAGCCATTTATTGCATACCAGAGGCAAAAATGTACCTCTATCACAGGTGACCAAAAATAACTAACTGAAAGACACCCATGCCCCCACTAAGCCACACATTCAATATAATGTACCTCTACCATAGACCAGTTAAACTGGTACAACACTTCCACTCACGGGTAGCCTAAAACACCATGACAATCCATATTTCATTAGGCCTTATTTTGAGGCCTAGTATAGGCTTATGCAGTGGCCTGAAACTAATGGTTTACAGGCCACATCAGGCCTGCAAGTAGGGTTGCAAAATTCCAGTATCTTTCCCCAAAATTCTCTGAAATTCTGGTTGAAGGAGTCTACATTGTATGGTTTTCAGCTTTTAACACATTAATTGCAGGAAGTGACACAAAATGTGTTGGAAAAAGTACACAAATCATGTGTCAACACGGTGATTGTGTTTAAAGTAACACAACATGAGTTGTCCCTAACTAGACAAACGGATGTGTTAAAAAAATAACACATATTTTCTAAGAGTGTATACGATTTACCATTTAGAAATTAATGCACTTTATCAATCTAGTACCCCCATTTGAAGGTGTCATAAGTGTTTGGAAAAAATTAACTTATAGTGTATTACATTTAGTCAAAGGTTTACTATTTGGTCCCATATTCATTGCAGGCAATGACTTCATCAAGCTTGTGACTCTACAGACTTGTTGGATGCATTTGCACTTAGTTTCGATTGTGTTTTGGATCATGTTGTGTACAATAGAAATGAATGGTAAATAATACCACAGCATCCTACCACAGCCACCCCAACAGTCCCTACACCACCTCACGTGCAAACACATTGGCGGGGACAAAGCTGTTGCTAATTTATTGTGCTAGACACACGGAAGGCTACATTATCAAGGCTATATCTTGTTAAATCTATTTTCTATCAACCCAAAATAAATACCATGTCACAATAGCACAATTTAATAAATATGTGTATACATTTGATTTAGGAACACTGAACAGACATGTAATTAAAAAGTTCTCAAATGAGCTGAAGCTGAAAGATAGTGACTGGTGGTGTGTACAGACAATGGATGAATAGTAATACATAGGATAAACCTAGTAAATGACTGTGAGAAGACAATGTGAAGCTGGTTCAGGACAGCCTAGTGGTTAGAGTGTTGGGCCAGTAGCTGAAAGGTTGCTGGTTCGAAAACCTGAGCCAACAAGGTGAAAATTCTGTTGATGTATCCTCACGCATGGCAATGAACCCTAATCTTCTCCAGGGGTGGGTGCACTGCACTACTATGGCTCACCCTGTAAAACAACACATTTCACTGCACCTATCCGGTGTATGTGCCAATCAAAGATGTCATTTTTATATTCCTAACACCAGGCCCCGAGCCCCAATCTCCCAGCCATCACAGCATGCTCCTTCAGTCCAGAAAACCATTGAATTATTGGCCAGACAGGGGCGACATCATGGGTTGCCTAGCAACCTGCATTGGGTAAAGTGAGATACCTGCTTATAAGGGAGATAACAGGGTCCCTGATAACATCTCAGCTCCGATGATGGCTGGGTGCTTATTGCATTGCTGTCAAAAAATGGTGTCAGCTATTAGCTCCCAAACAGGAACTCAAGCTTACAAGAAACTGCAGGGAACACAAAACTTCAACTTTTTTTGGGACAAAGGTTATGTTCCACCCTCAGAGCAGCACTGTTTAAGCACTGTTGTCAACGCTTTCACAAGTTTGATAACCCATTCTAGTACTCCATTATCCTAACATAGCCTGCAGTACATGACAGGGATGGGCAAAAATGACAAAATACAAATGTTAATTTTTACATGTATATTTTCGTCTTTTAGTTATTATCCAGAGAGACTTTCAATTAGTGCATTCATCTGAAGATGGCTAGGTGCAACAGCAACATATCACAATCGTATCAAGTACATTTTATTTATCAACATTTTTACATTTACATTTAGTTCATTTAGCAGACGCTCTTATCACATCATAGTGCTACAGACCCGGCACCAGGATAAAGTGACTAAGGGGGCAGTTGAAATCAGCAAGGGGGCACAATTTTGGGGCTTCGGAAAGTGCATTCGGAAAGTGTTCTGACCCCTTAACTATTTTCACATTTTGTTACATAACACACTTATTCTAAAATTGGTGAAATTCTTTTTTTCCCTCATCAATCTACACACAATAGCCCATAATGACAAAGCAAAAACAGGTTAAGACATTTTTGAAAATATATTAAAAATAAAAAAGTGAAATATTGTATTCGCATAAGTATTCCGACCCTTTACTTAGTACTTTGTTGAAGCACCTTAGGCAGAGATTACAGCCTCGAGTCTTCTTGGGTATGACGCTACAAGCTTGGCACACCTGTATTTGGGGAGTTTCTCACATTCTACTCTGCAAATCCTCTCAAGCTCTGTCAGGTTGGATGGGGAGCGTTTCGGCACAGCTATTTTCAGGTCTCTCCAGAGATGTTCGATCGGGTTCAAGTCCTGCTCTGGCTGGGCCACTAAAGGACATTCAGAGATTTGTCCCGAAGTCACACCTGCGTTGTCTTGGCTTCCCACTTAGGGTTGTTGTCCTGTTGGGAGGTGAACCTTCACCCCAGTCTGAGGTCCTGAGTGCAAGGAGCAGGTTTTCATCAAGGATCTCTCTGTACTTTGCTATGTTCATCTTTCCCTCGATATTGACAAGTCTTCCAGTACCTGCCACTGAAAAACATCCCCACAGCATGATGCTGCCCCCACCATGCTTCACCGTAGGGATGCTATTGGCCAGGTAATGAGCGGTGCCTGGTTTCAGACGTGATGCTTGGCATTCAGGCTAAAGAGTCCAATCTTGGTTTCATCAGACCAGAGAATCTTGTTTCTCATGGTCTGAGAGTCCTTTAGATGCCTTTGGCAAACTCCAAGCGAGCTGTCATGTGCCTTTTACTGAGGAGTGGCTTCCGTCTGGCCACTTTACCATAAAGGCCTGATTGGTGGAGTGCTGCAGAGATGATTGTCCTTCTGGAAGGTTCTCCCATCTCCACAGAGGAACTCTGGAGCTCTGTCAGATTGACAATCGGGTTTTTAGTCACCTCCCTCACCATGGCCCTTCTCCCCAGATTGCTCAGTTTGGCTGGGCGGCCAGCTCTAGGAATAGTCTTGGTGGTTCCAAACTTCTTTCATATAAGAATGATGGAGGCCACTGTGTTCTTGTGGACCTTCAATGCTGCAGGAATTGTTTGGTACCCTTCCCCAGATCTGTGCCCTCGACACAATCCTGTCTCGTAGCTCTACGGACAATTTCTTCAACCTCATGGCTTGGTTTTTGCTCTGACATGCACTGTCAACTGTGGGACCTTACATAGACAGGTGCCTTTCTAAATCCTGTCAAATCAAGAGAGAAATTCACATAGGCTGTTTGTAAAAGATGAATTAATTGTATTTAACCTGGCAAGTCAGTTAAGAACAAACTCTTATTTACAATGATGGCTTACCCCGGCCAAACCCGGATGACGCTGGGCCAATTGTGCGCCGCCCTTTGGGACTCCCAATCACAGGGACTATAATTTGTTTTTCAACAGGACAATGACCGAAAACACACCTCTAGAATGAGTAAGGGCTATTTGACCAAGAAGGAGAGTGATGGAGTGCTGCATCAGATGACCTCCACAATCACCCGACCTCAACCCAATTGAGATGGTTTGGGATGAGTTGGACTGCAGAGTGAAGTAAAAGCCCAACAAGTGCCCATTATATGTGGGAACTCCTTCAATGATGTTGGAAAAACATTCCTCATGAAGCTGATTAAGAGAATGCCAAGAGTGTGCAAAGCTGTGATCAGGCAAAGGGTGGCTACTTTGACAAAGGGTGGCTACTTTGTTTAACAATTTCTTTGGTTACTACATGATTCCATTTGTGTTATTTCATAGTTCTACAATGTAGAAAATAGTAAAAATAAAGAAAAACCCTTGAATGAGTAGGTGTGTCCAAACGTTTGACTGGTTACTGTATGTGTGACATTTGTTTTGATTTAGAATGGACCATTATCATGCACCTGTATCGAAACAGGTTCACCGGGAAAAAATACCACCATACACATAAATAGCAAATGGAGGACCCTTTTCCCCGTGGTTTATTTCCATGCCAGCCAGGTAGTCTATACTCCTCTTGTAAATATAAGCAATGCGCTTAATATTAGGAAAGTTGAGAAATAAATCATTTAGGCCTAGCCTTTAGAAAGCTGATGGGATCCTCTTATTTTTATTAGTGGCTATCACTGTTGCGCAACATGAGCTCATGGGCTCTCATGAAGTGTTTGATTCGATTTTCGAATACATTTGCATTGATGTCAGCGTGATTAGAGGGACAATAGAGTGCTATAAGTACCAGGCAGTTAGCAAGTTTGGTAGGCTACTAATGACCAGCAGCAGCATCAGATCTTGGAGAAGCCTAATTACGTGACTAAACGGTCATGGGGAATTTGACTGCCTTCGTGACTAGAGACCGCATGTGTGGCAGTAATGTGGTCACTGCAACAGACCTTACTGTGAAAAATACTTACTTACAATCCCTTAATTATGCTAGGTAATGCGCCGCCTTATCTCAGTTCACTGGTCACGATGGCAACACCCACCAGTAGCACGCGCTCCAGCAGGTGTATCTCACTGATCATCCCTAAAGCCAAAACCTCATTTGGCCGCCTTTCCTTCCAGTTCTCTGCTGCCTGCGACTGGAACGAATTGCAAAAATCTCTGAAGTTGGAGACTTTTATCTCCCTCAACAACTTTAAACATCTGCTATCTGAGCAGCTAACCGATCGCTGCAGCTGTACATAGTCCATCGGTATATAGCCCACCCAATTTACCTACCTCATCCCCATACTGTTTTTATTTATTTACTTTTCTGCTCTTTTGCACACCAGTATCTCTATTTGCACATGATCATCTGATGATTTATCACCCCAGTGTTAATCTGCTAAATTGTAATTATTCGCTCCTATGGCCTACCTTTATTGCCTACCTCCTCATGCCTTTTGCACACATTGTATATAGATTCTCTTTTTTTTCTTTTTTCCCCTACTATGTTATTGACTTGTTTATTGTTTACTCCATGTGTAACTCTGTGTTGTTGTCTGTTCACACTGCTATGCTTTATCTTGGCCAGGTCGCAGTTGCAAATGAGAACTTGTTCTCAACTAGCCTACCTGGTTAAATAAAGGTGAAATAAAAAAATAAAAAATAATTAACCAACGATGCAGTTCAAGAAATAGAGTTAAGAAAATATTTACTAAATAAACCTAAGTAAAAAAGGAAATAAAAAGCAGCACAATAAAAGAATAATAACAAGGCTATAAACAGAGGATACCGGTACCGAGTCAATGTGTGGGGGTAAAGGTTAGTCAAGGTAATTTGTACATGTAGGTAGGGGTAAAGTGACTATGCATAGATAATAAACAGTGAGTAGGAGCAGTGGGGGTAAATAGATGTGAATAGATCTGAGTTTAGTGTCGCTCGCCAGTTTCTGCAGACTGAAATTGCCCACTCTGCCTCCAATGAAGACAAATGGACCCCACCTGATATCCTGTAACGATTCTCTGGGCTTCTCTCTGCTATGCTGACTGTGATTACTGCACTGAAATATGGAATGACTTTTGGGGTGTCCACAGCTACAATGTGTTCAGTCAGCACAGAAGAAGCATGTTACACCCGAGGAAAACTCAAGTAATCCAACTGGCATTTGAGGGGGATCTTACAAGAAGATTTTGGTGAGAATGGAATGATCAATTACTCAGGAAGTTCCCCAGAGCATCAAGGAGCCAGCAACTCTTTCGAAAAGGAAAAAAAACGGTCTCCGAAATGTTCAGATTTTTAAAATGTTATACAATCAGAAAACTTTTTCTTTTCCCAGAACATTTTTTCCTCCTGGAAAGGAAAGAGAGAATGGCTGTCTCGACACAGCAGCAGGCCCCAGTGAAACAGACACAGGGACAGGCACACAGACACTTTCATTACATGAATCATGAGGATAATGTACTGTACCTTACTGTCTGACCAAATCATGGTTTTAGCATCCTAAAAATGTTGACATTTTGATTGAGGTAAATGAATGTGCAACCCACACCGATGCAACCAATGCATTAATTTTACTCCCACAGCTAGTTGTCAAAGAGTCGCAAAATGTGACTAAATGGTCGCAGCCTGGAGCCCTGCCCTGTAGGATTTTTACTATTGGCATACTCTCTAACTTTTGTTTTACTTCACTGAAAAGGCCTCCATTTTCACAATCAACATTAGCCTAGGCTCCTCTCTCACTTTCTCTCTCTCCTTAGCAGCAGGGCAGCCCTGGACAAATTGGCCCGCTACAATTTTACTTATGGGTTTTCATTTATTTTATTGGCCAAAAGCCAGCAATTATCGGCTAATGGAAACCCTGTGCCCCAGTGGCTTTCCATAGCCACAGTACACACACTGTGGCAAGTTCTGTCCATTGTGCTGACACAGCGCAGCGGAGATACAAATTTTGGATCAACTTGTCACTCAATCTTTTTTTGCTACACTCTTAGAAAAAAATTGTTATATATAGAACCTTTTGAATCTTTGGAAGATATTAAATAACCCTTTTCTAAAGGTTATATATATAAACCCAGTGCATGCAAATAACCTTGAGGGTTAAATCCCTACCCCAGAGTGCAGTGAGGATTTTAGAAATCAACAGCTAACAAAGCTAAACCAGTCCCATCAAACTCTGAAAGGACAGCTAACATACACTTTTAATTTGTTTTAGCCATTTTCCATTGACATTTATATCCATATTAATGATGCTGCTATATGATTTCGCCTGGTCAGAAAAATGGCTAGCTGACGTCCAACACCGTTAGCTCTCTACGGCAAGGGAATGATGAAATTCATATTTTGCAACACTGTTGCCAAGGTCTGAGTGGCAACAGCAAGGTTCATACAAACCTGTGCTGTTGCAAAGTAAATGCTAGCTAGAAGCAAGAGGAAATAATATGTTTAATGAAAGCATTCACTCATAGATTTAAAAAAAAGTTATTTATATGACCTTTTGGTTAATTCAAAATCTAACTGCCATTACGATTCAAAAACCAACTGCCAATCCATTCCAGCATGACGACGCAAAAGGACAGTTGTTGAACCAACTTGGAAGTAGTCTACCAATAAAAACGTTATTTTTCAATCTATTAAGGTAAGCAAAGTTTCTTATTTAATTCAAATATATGAAGCCAAAGTCATATGATAAACTGTAGGCTAGATAAATAAAGTTGAAACTTTATTAGAATTTGGGAATGTTTGTAAATTAACTAGCTAGCTAACTTAGCTAAACAGAAGAAGCGAGGCTATGTTAACTCATCACTTTACAAGCTAGCCAGATAATTATTTAAAGTACACTTTTTTTCTTATTATGGTATATACCAAATAGAGCTACGGACCCAGCCTGACATTGGCAATTAGCTAATTGTTTATTTTATTTCAGTTTTTGTGTGAAGTCAATTGAGGGTACTACCCTATCTTTCATGAAGCCATTAGAAGACTTTTGCTGACTGTGATTATTTATAATAAATAATGTATAATAAGTCTGGGTGATTCAATAGCCTAGTTAATCCTTACAGTTGGGAGTTGGAGTCAATATCATCGTAAAATATGTCCATGGTGTTAAATACAGTCTGTGATCAAACTTAAAATGTATAAGTTGATGGTTCGAAATACGGGATGCCAAGGTCATATTTTTCCATATCCTGTTGCAGTTAAAGGGTTCTTCAGATTCAATTAGATATGTGGACCATACTTTTTTAATAGCTAGCTCAGAGTATGAGTTTTCCAAAAGTTGTTTATATATTATAGAGATCTGTCCTTTTGGGATCCCAGATAAATCCCATCATTGGATTGTTCGGTAGTTGGGTTTCCCAATAAGTTATAAATATAGACACAAATATTTTCCTGGTAATGGGTATGTGTCTTTTAAATCTTGGAATGTTCTCAAATCAAATCAAATGTTCTTTGTCAAATGCGCCACATTTTTCAAATTTTAATTAACTAGGCAAGTCAGTTAAGAACAAATTCTTATTTTCAATGACAGCCTAGAACCTGCCTTGTTCAGGGGCAGAACGACACAGAGTTTTACCTTGTCAGCTCGGGGATTCAATCTTGCAACCTTTCGGTTACTAGTCCAATGCTCTAACCACTAGACTACCTGCCGCCCCAGGTGTAGACTTTACCGTGAAATGTTACTTACCAGCCCTTAACCAGTTCTGGAAAGAGTTAAGAAAATATTTACTAAATAAACTAAAGTAAGAAATTATAAAAAGTAACACAATAAAATAACAATAACGAGGCTATATACAGGGGGAACACGATGTTGTACACGTCAATCCAGAGAATCCCAAACATGATCAATGGGTGACATGCCTGATGAGTATGCAGGTGTCATGACTGTCCTGTGAGGATCACAATGGGTCAGATCAGCTTGGCAATGATTGACAATAACCAGACCTTCTCTCACCCACAGAAAAGGGGAGGAGGGAACTGGATCCGGTTTGACAGGTCACACCCTCTTGTAAATTACAGGAGAAGGGGAGGGGGCTCTTTCTCCCCCTTTAGTATCAACCAAAGGAATATCTTTGTTTCACAGACAGTTTTAACTCTTAAACTCTAACACGGTCAAAGGTAGATACTGGATCAATATTTCTAACATAAGAATGTGGGGAATGGTCAGTGGGGAGCTATAGAAAACTAATTTCATGTTGTTTTTTATTTTGTGATGTCATTAAAATTGGTAGAAAATAAATACTGTAACTTAAAGTATTTACACTACAGGTATGAAGTCTCCATCTTTAACGTTGAAAAAATATGAACGTTTTTTTTTAAAGATAGGAATGTGATTTTAGGAGGTATGAGAGAATCTATCTCCTATAAACTGTGCATAAGTAAGTAGCCACACCCCGAGGGAGGTCGGAGAGTGTGTCAGGCGGAACAATCCCCTTTTGACGAGAGTGCATAAAAATCATTGACAGCAAAATTATATTGAACTTTAAGGAGTTCCATATATTAAGCAATGATAGAACCCTTTTTGGTTCTATAAGGAACATTTTTTTCTAAGAGTGTATTTTTATATAGGGACATAAAATTAAAACTGAGGGGGCGCAAGTTTCAACTGATGGCGCTCAGCCCCCTTATTCCCCCTCATGCAGCCAGGTACTTAAGGCTAACAGACATCTGATACCAATGCAGGGTGAAAGGGGAGGGGGGGGGCACAAGATGTGAACTACTATAAAAAATGGTATAGAAAAGTATTTTGTATTTAGAAAATACAAATGACAGTATTTTTTTTTTAAATACCGCCCCTCCATCATCACTACTCTGGACAGTTCTGACAATTACAAATACCTAGGTGTCTGGTTAGACTGTACACTCTCCTTCCAGACTCACATTAAGCATCACCAATACAAATTTAAATCTAGAATCAGCTTCCTATTTCACAACAAAGCCTCCTTCACTCATGCAACCAAACATACCCTCGTAAAACTGACTATCCTACCGATCCTTGACTTTGGCGATGTCATTAACAAAATAGCCTCCAACACTCTACTCAACAAATTGGATGCAGTCTATCACAGTGCCATCCGTTTTGTCACCAAAGCCCCATATACTACCCACCACTGCGACCTGTATGCTCTCGTTGGCTGGCCCTCGGTTCATATTCATCGCCAAACCCACTGGCTCCAGGTCATCTATAATGCTTTGCTAGGTAAAGCCCCGCCTTATCTCAGCTCACTGGTCACCATAGCAGCATCCACCTGTAGCACGCGCTCCAGCAGATATATTTCACTGGTCACCCCCAAAGCCAATTCCTCCTTTGGTCGCCTTTCCTTCCAGTTCTCTGCTGCCAATGACTGGAACGAATTGCAAAAATCACTGAAGCTGGAGACTCATATCTCCCTCACTAACTTTAAGCATCAGCAGTCAGAGCAGCTCACAGACCATTGCACCTGTACATAGCCCATCTGTAAATAGCCCATCCAACTACCTCATCCCCATAATGCTATTTTTTTGTTTGTTGCTTCTTTGCACCCCAGTAGCTCTACTTGCACATTCATCTTCTGCACATCTTTCACTCCAGTGTTTAATTGCTAAATTGTAATTACTTCGCCACTATGGCCTATTTATTGCCTTACCTCCCTAATCTTACCTCATTTGCACACACTGTATATAGATTTTTCTATTGTGTTATTGACTGTACGTTTGTTTATTCCATGTGTAACTCTGTGTTGTTGTTTGTGTCGCACTGCTTTGCTTTATCTTGGCCAGGTCGCAGTTGTAAATGAGTACTTGTTCTCAACTGGCCTACCTGGTTAAATAAAGGTGAAATAAATATACATTTTTTTAAATGACCAAGAACCCGATGGTTACGTTGACAGTGCTCTAAAGTTCCTCTGTTGAGATGGGAGAACCTTCCAGAAGGACAACCATCTCTGCAGTACTCCACCAATCAGACCTTTATGGTTGAGTGGCCAGACGGAAGCCACTCCTCAGTAAAAGGCACATGACAGCCTGCTTGGAGTTTGCCAAAAGGCACCTAAAGACTCTCAGACCATGGGAAACAAGATTCTCTGGTCTGATGAAACCAAGATTGAACTTTTTGGCCTGAATGCAGTGTCATGTTTGATGGAAACCTGGCACCATCCCTATGGTGAAGCACGGTGGTGGCAGCATCATGCTGTGGGGATGTTTTTCAGTGGCAGGGACTGGGAGACTAGTCAGGACCGAGGCAAAGATGAACAGAGCAAAGTACAGAGAGATCCTTGATGAAAATCTGCTCCAGAGCGCACATGACCTCAGATTGGAGCAAAGGTTCACCTTCCAACAGGACAACAACCCTAAGCGCACAGCCAAGACAACGCAGGAGTGGTTTCGAGACAGGTCTCTGAATGTCCTTGAGTGGCCCAGCCAGAGCCCGGACTTGAACCCGATCAAACATCATTGGAGAGACCTGAAAATAGCTGTGCAGCAATGCTCCTCATCCAATCTGACAGAGCTTGACAGGATCTGCAGAGAGGAATAAGATAAACTCCCCAAATACAGGTGTGCCAAGCTTGTAGCGTCATACCCAAGAAGGCTTGAGGCTGTAATCGCTGCCAAAGGTGCTTCAACAGAGTACTGAGTAAAGGGTCTGAATACTTATGTAAATGTGATTTAAAAAATAAACACATTTTTTATACATTTGCAAACATTTCTAAATACCTGTTTTTCTTTGTCATTATGGGGTATTGTGTTTAGATTGATTAGGAATAAAAACGATTTAATCGTTTTTAGAGTAAGGCTGTAGCGTAACAAAATGTGGACAAAGTCCAAGGGGTCTGAATACTTTCCGAATGCACTGCATGTAACAGAAATACTGACCATCGCTGGTAGATGATCTGTTTGTTGACAGTGTGTATGTGTGTGTTCTCTCATAGACAAAGTGTTTGGAAGGTGTCTGGAGTTACCCAGTGCGGACCTATACACCTATGATGTGTCAGCCTCTGCTCTACAGCGCCTCAGGACTCTCCTCCAGAAACTGTCCCACAGAGGTACTGTCGGTTTGTCTCTCTTCTTGCCTGCTTGTCTTTCTGTCTGTCTCGCTGTCCCTGTACAGATGTGTGTGTATGTCTGATTGGTCAGTCTGTCCTGTCGACATTATAAAACAGATTCAGCTCTTATGTGAAAGCAAACCAAACAGCCGGATTACACATTTGGCCCAGAGGTAAAGGACAGGTCGTTTGACTCATACAGGCCATTGTTCCCTGATCATATAACGGCAATAGGAATCTAATTGACTCGTACGATTGCAGGACATTTAGTGCTTATTTTGTGGATGAGTGACTGTGCTGCATGCGGCGTAATTGCGTTAGATTTCCTCTCCTGCTCAATGAATGAGAGCACAGCAGCTAATGTGCTCGTTAAACAGGGTAGATACAGGAGAACAGGACACAAAACAGGCCCAAGGATGTCCTCAAACAACAGGAGAGAGAGAACACTGTTGGAAAATATTGTCTGTGCAGGGACGCAACTTATATTCTCCTGTATTTACCCCCCCAAAAATGAAACGTTAATTAGCTACTAATGTGGCTATCATAAAGATCTACAAATGCCATGATGATCTGGACGAGACTGTCGACTCGAGAACAATGGTAAAAATCTCTGGATTAATTATCTAATGTTAGCTAAATGTAGTAATTAATAAATTGGCCAAATGTCTTTAAATGGACAATTCTGTGAACTGCCTTGTGCAAGTTTTAAGTTGACACGATACCTGTTAGCAAAGGTGCCAGCTAGAGATGACGTGCAGGAGCTTGCAGGGATTTGTAGTTTTGCATGATGTCTACCTTGACGCTAATTAGCATTTTCAAATCTGAGAGTAAATAGAGTCGAATATATTGATTAAATATTTACATGGTTATCAAAACGTCACTCCAGGGTAAGCCTACATGAAACACAGCCCTTATTTTAAGTGTTTCTAAAAATCCCCGATGGGAAAAATGAATGGTGGAAAAACAATTGGAACCATTTCCCTGTTTGACCATTACCCAGTTTTATGGGCATTATAACACCTCCACTGTGGGGCTTTATATTAGAGATCTGCATACCACACCCGTTGGCTTTCTGTCCGATTCCCACCCGCTACCACAAGAACTGGTTGCCAGACTCCCACCCACTACCAAAACAACTGGTCCCAAACCCAATTGCAGTCCCGCAATGTTATTTTAGGCAGTTCACTTGCCAGCCATGGTCGAGGAATTTTGAGCCCTGCATGCAATATCAAATGCGCAAAAATAACTTAAGAAATAGGTTAAATTACAAGAGATGCTCATATGGCATCTCAAATATGAAATACATTTTGATTTAACCATTTTTTAGTTACTACATGATTCCTTGTGTTTTTTCATAGTTTTGATGTCTTCTCTATTATTCTAGAATGTAGAAATAGTACAAAATAAATGAAAACCCTGGAATGAGTAGGTGTGTACAAACGTTTGAATAGTAGTATATATATATATATGCAGTTGAAGTCGGAAGTTTACATATACAGTGGGGCAAAAAAGTATTTAGTCAGCCACCAATTGTGCAAGTTCTCCCACTTAAAGAGATGAGAGAGGCCTGTAATTTTCATCATAGGTACACTTCAACTATGACAGACAAAATGAGAAAAAAAATCCAGAAAATCACATTGTAGGATTTTTAAAGAATTTATTTGCAAATTATGGTTGAAAATAAGTATTTGGTCACCTACAAAAAAGCAAGATTTCTGGCTCTCACAGACCTGTAACTTCTTCTTTAAGAGGCTCCTCTGTCCTCTACTTGTTACCTGTATTAATGGCACCTGTTGAACGTGTTATCAGTATAAAAGACACCTGTCCACAACCTCAAACAGTCACACTCCAAACTTCACTATGGCCAAGACCAAAGAGCTGTCAAAGGACATCAGAAACAAAATTGTAGACCTGCACCAGGCTGGGAAGACTGAATCTGCAATAGGTAAGCAGCTTTGTTTGAAGAAATCAACTGTGGGAGCAATTATTAGGAAATGGAAGACATACAACACCACTGATAATCTCCCTCGATCTGGGGCTCCACGCAAGATCTCACCCCGTGGGGTCAAAATGATCACAAGAAGGGTGAGCAAAAATCCCAGAACCACACGGGGGGACCTAGTGAATGACCTGCAGAGAGCTGGGACCAAAGTAACAAAGCCTACCATCAGTAACACACTACGCCGCCAGGGACTCAAATCCTGCAGTGCCAGACGTGTCCCCCTGCTTAAGTCAGTACATGTCCAGGCCCGTCTGAAGTTTGCTAGAGAGCATTTGGATGATCCAGAAGAAGATTGGGAGAATGTCATATGGTCAGATGAAACCAAAATAGAACTTTTTGGTAAAAACTCAACTCGTCGTGTTTGGAGGACAAAGAATGCTGAGTTGCATCCAAAGAACACCATACCTACTGTGAGGCATGGGGGTGGAAACATCATGCTTTGGGGCTATTTTTCTGCAAAGGGACCAGGACGACTGATCCGTGTAAAGGAAAGAAAGAATGGGGCCATGTATCGTGAGATTTTGAGTGAAAACCTCCTTCCATCAGCAAGGGCATTGAAGATGAAACGTGGCTGGGTCTTTCAGCATGACAATGATCCCAAACACACCGCCCGGGCAACGAAGGAGTGGCTTCGTAAGAAGCATTTCAAGGTCCTGGAGTGGCCTAGCCAGTCTCCAGATCTCAACCCCATAGAAAATCTTTGGAGGGAGTTGAAAGTCCGTGTTGCTCAGCAACAGCCCCAAAACATCACTGCTCTAGAGGAGATCTGCATGGAGGAATGGGCCAAAATACCAGCAACAGTGTGTGAAAACCTTGTGAAGACTTACAGAAAACGTTTGACCTCTGTCATTGCCAACAAAGGGTATATAACCAAGTATTGAGATAAACTTTTGTTATTGACCAAATACTTATTTTCCACCATAATTTGCAAATAAATTCTTTAAAAATCCTACAATGTGATTTTCTGGATTTTTTTTCTCATTTTGTCTGTCATAGTTGAAGTGTACCTATGATGAAAATTACAGGCCTCTCTCATCTTTTTAAGTGGGAGAACATGCACAATTGGTGGCTGACTAAATACTTTTTTGCCCCACTGTACTTAGGTTGGAGTCCTTAAAACTAATTTTTCAACCACTCTACAAATTTCTTGTTAACAAACTATAGTTTTGGCAAGTCGGTCAGTACATCTACTTTGTGCATGACAAGTCATTTTCCCAACAATTGTTTTACAGACAGATTATTTCACTTATAATTCACTGTATCACAATTCCAGTGGGTTAGAAGTTTACATATACACTAAGTTGACTGTGCCTTTCAACAGCTTGGAAAATTCGAGAAAATGATGTCATGGCTTTAGAAGATTCTGATAGGCTAATTGACATAATTTGAGTCAATTGGAGGTGTACCTGTGGATGTATTTCAAGGCCTACCTTCAAACTCAGTGCCTCTTTGCTTGACTGGGAAAATGGGAAAATCTAAAGAAATCAGCCAAGACCTCAGAAAAACAATTGTAGACCTCCACAAGTCTGGTTCATCCTTGGGAGCAATTTCCAAACGCCTGAAGGTACCACGTTCATCTGTACAAACAATAGTACGCAAGTATAAACACCATGGGACCACGCAGCCGTCATACCGCTCAGGAAGGAGACTCGTTCTGTCTCCTAGAGATGAATGTACTTTGGCGCGAAAAGTGCAAATCAATCCCAGATCAACAGCAAAGGACCTTGTGAAGATGCTGGAGGAAACAGGTACAAAAGTATCAATATCCACAGTAAAACGAGTCGTATATCGACATAACCTGAAATGCCACTCAGCAAGGAGTCTGATGAAACAAAAATATAACTGTTTGGCCGCAATGACCATCATTATGTTTGGAGGAAAAAGGGGGAGGCTTACAAGCCGAAGAACACCATCCCGACCGTGAAGCACAGGGGTGGCAGCATCATGTTGTGGGTGTGCTTTGCTGCAGGAGGGACTGGTGCACTTCACAAAATAGATGGCATCATGAGGCAAGAAAATTATGTGGGTATATTGAAGCAACATCTCAAGACATCAGTCAGGAAGTTAAAGCTTGGTCGCAAATGGGTCTTCCAAATGGACAATGACCCCAAGCATACTTCCAAAGTTGTGGCAAAATGGCTTAAGGACAAGAAAGTCAAGGTATTGGAGTGGCCATCACAAAGCCCTGACCTCAATCCTATGGAAAATTTTTGGGCAGAACTGAAAAAGCATGTGCGAGCAAGGAGGCCTACAAACCTGACTTAGTTACACCCGCTCTGTCAGGAGGAATGGGACAAAATTCACCCAACTTATTGTGGGTAGCTTGTGGAAGGCTACCCGAAACGTTTGACCCAAGTTAAACAATTTAAAGCCAATGCTACAAAATACTAATTGAGTGTATGTAAACTTCTGACCCACTGGGATTGTGATGAAAGAAATAAAATCTGAAATTAATCATTCTCTCTACTATTATTCTGATATTTCACATTCTTAAAATAATGTGGTAATCCTAACTGACCTAAAACGGAATATTTACTAAGATTAAATGTCAGCAATTGTGAAAAACTGAGTTGAAATGTATTTGGCTAAGGTGTAAACTTCCGACTTCAACTGTGTGTATATCCATATATATATATAGTTCCTTGGCGTCCACATCACCAACAAACTAACATGGTCCACGACAAAACCTATTCCCCCTCAGGAGACTTAAAAGATTTGGCATGAGTCCTCAGATCCTCAAAAGGTTCCACAGCTGCACCATCGAGAGCATCCTGACGGGTTGGATCACTGCCTGGTATGGCAACTGTTTGGCCTCCGACCGCAAGGCACTACAGAGGGTAGTGCGTTCGGCCCAGTACATCACTGGGGCCAAGCTTCCTGCCATTCAGGAGCTCTATACAAGGCGGTGTCAAAGGAAGGCCCTAACAATTGTCAAAGACTCCAGCCACCCTAGTCATAGACTGTTCTCTCTGCTACCGCACGGCAAGCGGTACCGGAGTGCCAAATCTAGGTCCAAGAGGCTTTTAAACAGCTTCTACCCCCAAGCCATAAGAACATCTAATCAAATGGCTACCCAAACTATTTGCACTGCCCCGTTCTTTACGCTGTTGCTACTCTCTGTTATTCTCTTAAATTTAACTAGGCAAGTCAGTTAAGAACATACTCTTACTTACAATGACAGCCTACCAAGGAACAGTGGGTTAACTGCCTTGATCAGGGGAAGAACAACTGAAGAACAACTTTTATCTTGTCAGCTCAGGGATTCAATCCAGCAAACTTTTGGTTACTGCCCCAACGCTCTAACCACTAAGCTACCTGCCGCCCCAAAAGGATCTATGCATAGTCACTTTAATAACTCTACCTACATGTACAGATTACCTCAATTACCTCGACTAAACGGTGCCCACGCACATTGACTCTGTACCAGTACCCCTTGGATAATGCCTCGCTATTGTTATTTTACTTCTGCTCTGTAATTATTTGTTACTTTTATTCATTTCTTTTTTTTGCTATTTTTCTTAAAACTGTATTGTTGGTTAAGGGCTTGTAAGTAAGCATTTCACTGTGAGGTCAACAACTGTTGTATTCGGCGCATGTGACAAATAACATTTGATTTGAAATATATATATATATTTGAATTGTAAGAATTATTTTATGCAAACAAATTAAACCTTTGTTAAGAGTTTGTGTATTTTCCAGTAGGTGACTGGGAAGTTCTTGCTTAATTTTCAAGAACTTGCTGTAAATAGTTCTTGTGAAATTCACAGTAACTTGTGGCTGATTTCTGTCATGTTCACTGACCTGATAGTGTGGAAGGAAGGCCAGGTGAGGGGAAAACCTAGTCAGTTGTACAACTGAATGTATTCAACTGAAATGTGTTTTCTGCATTTCTGGCATGAAAATGAACCATGGGAAATTTTAACCAAACAGTTTGGCTATAATGAGCTCTATCCAACCATCACAGCTGTAAAGAACCCTTCCTGATATGCAAAAAAATACAGTTACAGTTAGATTTCTAGAATTGTTTGCTTGAATATGTGTTTTTGCATATACCTATGCTACACAATGATAAATAACTTATTATTATTTTTGTATATATTTTTTTTACTAATACAATCTGTTAGTTGGACTTATTGCACCTGATACTGAACTGGTTGTTCCAGTTTAGATGCTTTAGGTAGTCTAATTTGTGTCCGGCATACACTGGTGACCATTGTCCAAAACACAACGAGGGCTGGTGACCAACGAAAACACAATGTAGGCTGGTGACCAACGAAAACACAATGTAGGCTGGTGACCAACGAAAACACAATGTAGGCTAGTGACCAACAAAAACACAATGTAGGCTAGTGACCAACAAAAACACAATGTAGGCTGGTGACCAACAAAAACACAATGTAGGCTGGGTGACTACCAAAAACACAATGTAGGCTGGTGACCAACAAAAACACAATGTAGGCTGGTGACCAACAAAAACACAATGTAGGCTGGTGACCAACAAAAACACAATGTAGGCTGGTGACCAACAAAAACACAATGTAGGCTGGTGACCAACAAAAACACAATGTAGGCTGGTGACCAACAAAAACACAATGTAGGCTGGTGACCAACAAAAACACAATGAAGTCTGGTCTCTCTCTCTCTCTCTCTCTCTCTCTCTCTCTCTCTCTCTCTCTCTCTCTCTCTCTCTCTCTCTCTCTCGTTGGTCTGCTGTCTGTCACGGTGGCAGATGAAATCGACCAATCGTTTGGTGCCTCCAGCCAAGACCAGACATCTGAAGCTTTTTAATTGACACAGTGTAATAGCACAAATGGATTCACTAGGCTAATTAGTTCATGTGCTCTAGCGGAAGTGTATCCAATGGAACTAAAAAAAGGAAAGTGTTAGACAGTTGATGGTATGGCTCAATTTAGTTTTAACATTAGGTTTTTGACTAGTGCATTACCAAAGTAAGTATATGCTTTCATTCATGACCTTAAAAAAAATCATCAAATTAAATTATATATGTAATTCCAGGTCTCATTCACATTCATGCAGTATATATAACATCCAATATCATTATCCTCAGTTGTATTCTGGCTACAAGACTATCTGAAACATCTGCAACTACAGGCTGTCTCAGCCAGAGGGCAGCAGATACCTTCAGCACAAACCGTGACCACAAAGCACAAACCTCTCCCAGGTAATTGGCTTTACAGGCCACTTTAAGCTTAATCTTTTATAACAGACGTAAACGAGTGTTGAAAACCATAAAAAAAAATAAGCGGGCATCCATAGGAAATTATAAACGGAGAAATGAATACTAGGCACAGCGTGAGACCACAGCATTTAATCGAATTACTTCTCTGAAATAAACGGATGAGACTTAGGAGGATGAGAGTAGGTGTGTCAGTTTGTTCCAGCTCTATTTCCAGGTGTTAATATCTCTGAAATGTCATCCTCCCTCCATCACACACTTTTGCTGGCGCTGCTCAGTCTTGAGCTCCGGTTAAACCCGGCTCAGTTTTGCTTGTGTCTCATAGAACCATATCTAAAGACTAGTCTTATCTTTTAAAAAAATCACTGCACTGTCTATGCTTCAATGTGTTTTACATCTTATCGGCTTTATCCCTATTGAAGTGTCTGTCATCGTTGAGACGTTCCCCTGTTGAAGAGCAGACAGGGCGATTGAGACTATTGCACTGTAACCTAAATGGAGGAGAAGAAAGGAGGAACATCAATTGCATCGATTTGCAATTCTCGTTATCTTGCATCTGAGTTGCTGTAGAAGAAATCATACAATCTGGGCTCTGCGCACGACATCCAATGTCATTAGACCAATAGAAATTGACCAGACACAAAAAGGGTTTCTCTTGTTTTCCGTGTTCCTTGCTTTGTTTGGCCGTATCCCTACTGGGAGGGAGCATTATCGGCTATTACATTTTCCACACGCCGCCTCCGAGTGCAAGAGACTGTCATCCACTGCAAATGACTTTAAATTAGCATGCTCCGACGGGGCTATGTGCGAAGGCGACTTTGGGATTCATAGCGTGCAAACACAGTGTGTCCACGCATCATACAGCGATGCTTTCAAGGCTTCTGTCTGATTTGTTTTACCATCAGGCTTTTGATAGCATTGTATAACATTGCGCGCATGCGCGTGTGTGACATGCAAATTATCTCTTGATAATTTTTGTATTTTCATTGGATTATGCCACATTTCGTGCAGGGGAACCTATACCAGATGCGAATGCATTTCTTCACCCGATTTCAAGAGTGTTTTCTTACGTCACTATCTATCTCTGTCTCGACGCCCTCACTGACTACCTTTTCCCCTCACTTTATTTAGACAGTTGTAAAACAATAAGGGGAGACTGGCGGATGGAAGAAAAGACACAGGCATTGAAGCCTGGTCTTCAGTGGGGAGAAGCATATATTAGGTCAGAACCATGGAGCTTTACCGCTACACCACGGGTTCTGCTCTCTCTGTCTACCTCGGCTATCTGTAATAAGGACCAGGCTCCCTGCTCTACAGCAGGTTGACCCTTCAGCATCACCCTTGATCCATGTGCAAAGCAAGGTGAATCCTCATTCCTCACTCACTCTCAAGACAAGTGAAGTAAGATCATTCATTGTGACGCTTGCATCCGTGCTATCGCTATGATCATCTAGCCAGTCAGGAAGGTGCAATGACCACAAACAGACAGTGGGTCATTTCAGCACTACTGATCTCCCTCTACACAGGTTCTATACGTGCTCATCGGTGGCTGTGTGTCTTTGCGTTGAGGTGTATCTTCCAGAACAACAAAACATACAATCAGACCTGGTTTTAAAATACTATTTTAACTCTTTCAAATTCTGTTATAATTTGCTTTAGCCTGCCTGTAGTTCCAGATGGGTGGGTTTCACAGCTTTGTGACTATACTATTGATTCCATTGCGCCAGGCAAGCTCAATTAAACCCAACAAAATTATTTGAAATGACTTCAAATAGAATTTGAACACAGGTCTGCATACAATATGTAATTTCTCACCCACACTCTGTTATAATTACATTATATACGGTTTGCTGTCTTAGATGTGCATAGTGCATGCTTATTCACACAGACTCACAAATGTAAGCTGTTATGTAAGCTATTTTGAAGAGCTTTCTATAGCTAAGCTAATGATTCCAGCTGTATTTGGTGTTGAAGATCTCAGATCTAGTACTACTTTTGGACCATGTAGGCGTATTTACTTCCTCTATGCCACAGTATGTGAAAATGGAACTCTTAGGTAAAAAAGTGGAGTATTATTGTTGAACAACTTGTGAGTCATGTGTGGGTTGGACATTTCTTAGTCCACAGTTGATTTGAGCCAACGCATGGGCTTCTGTAAATGGGAATGTCAACTGCTGAAACAGTGTTCTGACGAGTGGAATATTTCCCCAGAATGTTTGACTTATAAATTGTATTTCTTTGTATCTGCACAGTTGTTCTGAATTTCTCAACATACTGCTTAGTGTAAAACCTTATATAAATATTTCCCAGAGTGCCTTGCCTTAACAAGTGAATTGTAGAGTTACCATCCATAACTGTATTTGTTAGTGACAGACAACTGGTTGTTGCATTAATGCGACAAGAGCAACAGAGAACATGGCTGCTGTTTTATGGTCTCATAGTGAATGTGGTTTTTGGGTAATTTATTTGGTACATAATATTTCTGACACCTTCTCTTATGACCGAAAAGAGCTTCTGGATATCAGGGACAGGAATCACTCACCTCATACTGGTAGAAGATTTATTCATTAATGAGTCGTATGCGAAGGATTTACTTCAGACACCCAATGAGGCCTTCATCCCCATCATTCGCAGGAGAAAGAGACAGAGTTATCGGGGACGTAGGTCGGGGTGCCTTGTAAGGATCCGACGGCGAGTGGGTAATCTGCCTTTACTATCAGTCCTGTTAGCCAACGTACAATCATTGGATAACAAAATAGACAAACTATGCTCACCTATATCCTACCAATGGGACATTAAAAACTGTAATATCTTATGTTTCAACGAGTCGTGGCTGAACGACAACATAAATAAAATACAGCTGGTGGGTTTTGCAAGATAGGGCATCGGCAAGATAGAACAGCCGCCTCCGGTAAGACAAGGGGTGGTGGTCTGTGTATATTTGTAAACAACAGCTGGTGCACAAAATCTAATAGTAAGGAAGTCTCGAGGTTTTGCTTGCCTAAGGTAGAGTATATCACGATAAGTTGTAGACCACACTCTTTACCAAGAGAGTTTTCATCTATATTCTTCGTAGCTGTCTATTTACCACCACAAACCGATGCTGGCACTAAGACCGCACACAATGAGCTGTATACGGCCATAACCAAACAGGAAAACTCTCCTCCAGAGGCGATGCTCCTAGTGGCCGGGGACTTTAATGCAGGGAAACTTACATCAGTTTTACCAAATTTTCTACCAGCATGTTAAATGTGCAACCAGAGGGGAAAAAACTATAGACCACCTTCACAGAGACTCGTATATAGCTCTTCCTCGCCCTCCATTTGGCAAATCTGACCATAATTTTATCCTCCTGATTCCTGTTTACAAGCAAAAACTAAAGCAGGAAGCACCAGTGACTTGGTCAATCAAGAAGTGGTCAGATGAAGCAGATTGGACTGTTTTGCTAGCACAGACTGGAATATGTTCCGGGATTCTTCCGATGGCATTGAGGAGTACACCACATCAGTCACTGGCTTCATCAATAAGTGCATTGATGACGTCGTCCCCAGAGTGACTGTACGTACATACCCCAAACAGAAGCAATGGATTATAGGCAACATCCGCACTAGGCTAAAGGGTTGCTGCCGCTTTCAAGGAGCGGGACTCTAACCCGGAAGCTTATAAGAAATCCCGCTATGCCCTCCGATGAACCATCAAACAGGCAAAGCGTCAGTACAGGACTAAGATTGAATCGTACTGCACCGGCTCCGATGCTCGGCGGATGTGGCAGGGCTTGCAAACTATTACAGACTACAAAGGGAAGCACAGCCATGACCTGCCCAGTGACACTAGCCTACCAGATGAGCTAAATTACTTCTATACTCGCTTCGAGGCAAGTAACACTGAAGCATGCATGAGAGCATCAGTTGTCCCGTACGAATGTGTGATCATGCTCTCCGTAGCCGATATGAGTAAAACCTTTAAACAGGTCAACAGATGGATTACCATGAAGTGTACTCCGAGCATGCACTGACCAACTGCCAAGTGTCTTCACTGACATTTTCAACCTGTCCCTGACTGACTGTAATAACATGTTTCAAACAGACCACAATAGTTCCTGTGCCCAAGAACACTAAGGTAACCTACCTAAATGACTACCGACCTGTAGCACTCACGTCTGTAGCCATGAAGTGCTTTGAAAGGCTGGTCATGGCTCACATCAACACCATTACCCCAGAAACCCTAGACCCACCCTAGACCACCAATTTGCTTAAAGCCCCAACAGCTCCACGGATGATGCAATCTCTATTGCACTCCACACTGCCCTTTCCAATCTGGAGAAAAGGAACACCTATGTGAGAATGCTATTCATTGACTACAGCTCAGCGTTCAACACCATAGTGCCTTCAGAGCTCATCACTAAGCTAAGGACCCTGGGACTAAACACCTTCCTCTGCAACTTGATCCTGGACTTCATTACGGGGTAGGTAACAACACATCTGCCACGCTGATCGTCAACACGGGGTTCCCTCAGTGGTGCGTGCTTGGTCCCCTCCTGTACTCCCTGTTCACTCATGACTGCATGGCCAGTCACAACTCCAACACCATCATTAAGTTTGCCGATGACACAACAGTGGCAGGCCTGATCACCGACAACAATGAGATAGCTTATAGGGAGGAAGTCAGAGACCTGGCCATGTGATGCCATGTGATGCCATGATAACAACCTCTCCCTCAACGGACACAAAGGTGTCAGAGGAAGGCCCTAAAAATTGCCAAAGACTCCAGCCAGCCTAGTCATAGACTTTTCTCTCCCACCACACGGCAAGCTGTACCGGAGCGCCAAGTCTAGGTCCAAAAGGCAGCTTCTACCCCCAAGCCATAAGACTCCTGAACAGCTAATCAAATGGCTACTGTCACGTTCCTGACCTGTTTTCTGTTAGTTTTGTATGTGTTAGTTGGTCAGGACGTGAGTTTGGGTGGGCAGTCTATGTTATGTGTTTCTATGTTGGTAAATGGGTGACCTGATATGGTTCTCAATTAGAGGCAGGTGGTTTTCATCTCCTCTGATTGAGAATCATATTAAGGTAGGTGTTTTCACATTGTTTGTTGTGGGTGGTTGTCTCCTGTGTCTGTGTCTATGTTGCACCATACGGGACTGTTTTCGGTTTGTTTGTTCGTTTCGTTTTATGTAGTCATTTTTCCTGTTCGTGCGTTCTTCGAGTTACATGTAAGTTCTTACGTTCAGGTTTGTCTACTCCGTTTGTTGTTTTGTTTAGATTCAAGTGAAGTTCGTGTTTGTCGTCTTTACTTAAATAAATCATGTCAAATCGCAACGCTGCAGTTTGGTTCAATCCCTGCTCCTCCTCTTCGGATGAAGAGGAGGAGGAACGCCGTTACAGCTACCCAGTCTATTTGCATTATCCCCCCTCTTTTACGCTGCTGCTACTCTGTTTATTATCTATGCATAGTCACTTTAACTCTACCTACATGTACATATTACCTCAATTACCTCGACTAACCTGTGCCCCTGCACATTGACTCTGTACCAGTACCCCTGTATATAGCCTCGCTACTTCTACTTTTAGTTATTAGTTTATTTTTTATTTTGTACTCATCTATTTTTTAATTAACACTTATTTTTCTTAAAACTGCATTGTTGGTAAGTAAGCATTTCACTGTAAGGTCTGTTGTAATCGGCACGTGACAAATAACATTTGATTTGATTCATCCTTTTTGTGTCCAATTACTTCACCAAGTAAGATACTAAGGAAATATATTATTGTAAGAAGAAAAAAAATGTTTACGCAACACCATGAGTATTTCATAAGGCCTTATTTTGAGGGCCTAGTTTCACGTTAATGCAGGTACCGGAAAATCACACGTATCACTTTAAACCAAAGTCACGCCCATCATTATCATATTTCCCAGCATGCTCTACTGCTGGTATATATATATGTGTGTATATATGTGTGTGTATGTGTATATATGTAGTACTAGTCAATAGTTTGGACACCTACTCATTCCAGTGTTTACTTTATTTTTACTATTTGCTACATTGTAGAATAATAGTGAAGACATCAAAACTATGAAATAACACATAAGGAATTATGTACTGTAGTAACCAAAACAAAAAAAGTGTTCAACAAATCAAAATGTGTTTTATATTTGTGATTTTTCAAAGTAGCCACCCTTTACCTTGATGACAGCTTTGTACACTATCCACTAGATGTTGAAACATTACTGCGGGCAGCCCCAAGAACATTAGTGAGGTCGGGCACTGATGTTGGGCAATTAGGCCTGGCTCGCAGTCAGTGTTCCAATTTATCCCTAAGGTGTTCGATGGAGTTAAGGTCAGGGCTCTATTCAGGCCAGTCAAGTTCTTCCACACAAATCTCAACAAACCATTTCTATATGAACTTAACTTTGTGCATGGAATCATTGTCATTTCAGAACCGCAAAGGGCTTTCCCCAAACTGTTGCCACAAAGTTGAAAGCACAGAATCATCATAGGTTACACCCAGCTTCATAATATAGACTTGTGAAACTGGACATTTGTCAAGAGTTCAATGATAACATTCACCTAAAAAACACAGTTGGGGAAGGCACTTAACATGAATGAATCGAACAAGCATGTCTCTGTCACTAACAAATACAGTCATGGGTAGAAACTTGAAAAGACAATGCATACTTGGAAATTATATTAGCAGCATGGCTTTGTGTGGGGGGGGGAGGGCGTGGCTTTCAGGTAGTTATTTTTGGCCACCCGTGAGAGGAAGTGTTGTACTAGTTTAAGTGGTCTATGGTAGAGGTATATCATAATCACTTACAAGAAGCTTAGTCATCATGATGATGATGATGCTGTATGTATACCTGGTTAATGAAAGGTGAAATAAAAAATATTAAAATGTGTTGTCTAGCTGTGACTTCAAGGTAGCAAGCCATTGTTGTATTCCTTTAGCATCTAAACTAAATTGTCCTGGAGTAATGCAGTGGCTGGAAATTCATTGTTTACAGGCTGTGTCAGGCCTGTAGTCACATTGTTCTGACTTGTAAAGTGCTGTGTAATTTCAATTTGAATTTAGGTGGAGTGGGGTTATCAGCATTTTGTAGTTTTAACACCTGTAATCTGCATTAAGGATGATGGCCAAGGTTGGGAAGACTCAGATATTAGCATCTAAACTAGAACAACCATTTCAGTAATGGGTGCAATAAATCCAAGTAACATGTTGGATTAGTTTAGAAAATGTATGTAATTTATATTTGCATAGCATAAGATGAATCAATCAATGCACAAACATAGATATTGAAACAAACAATTCAAAAAATCTTACCTGCAATAGAGTGTGTTAGGAAATATTGGTTCATAGTAATGTGTATGAGTTCCAGACCCCTGTAGGGTAAAACTAGACCTTAAAATAAGACCTTATGAAATACTGAACATAGGGTATTGTGTGTTGATTTGACACTGGATACTTTTCTGTGTACAAACATTATAGCAAAAATTTAAAAAAAGCTATAATTATATATCCTGTTGACTAGCCACTTTACCCCTGCCTATACATACACATCTACCTCAATCACCACATATCCCTGCACATTGCAATGGTTATGGTTCTCCTTGTATATAGCTTCATTCCTGTGTGTTTTATTTTTCATTTGTGTTTATATTATTTTCTTATTTAACTCTGCATCATTGGGAAAGAGCTTGTAAGTAAACATTTCACTGTGATAAATACAATTTGATTCGATTTTTATGTGTTGTGATGGGGTTGACGGACGGATTACTTTCCGCAACCCTCGACACTACGCTCCACGGTCTAGTCGGGGGTATCATGGGATACATCAGTGGCAGATCGACATTGTTCCAAAACCTCATCTAGAGGTCATGAATAGAGATGAGCATTATAACATACCAGTCGTGTTATGGATGACAGGCCAGGCTAATGAAGTCATATTGTATGTAGACACATTTGGTTAAACATTCCTGTCCTGGCTGGTTGCTAGCCTATTGCTCTCCTCTACCTGTCCATCATTCACAAATTCCATTAGTCTCTTTGACTCTCAGAAATAGGACCTCTACGAAGGCTAACTTTGTAGGCGAGAATGTCTGAAATAGTCACGAAATATCATGGATTCTATGGTCTATGGATAAGACCCATACATTCCAATAACGAGTCTTCTCATTAACTTAAAGGGCAAGTCCACCACTTTTCACCCTCATTTTCGTTATCTACAACACAATACCATTGTCTTTATACTGTACGTGAAAACAGCGCATTTCTACGTTGTGTAGAAAAACATATCAAGTTAAAAAGTTCTAGCTGATGACATCAAAAGTTAATAAAACATTTTAAAAACAGTGATTTTCAAAATACTATAAGATTCCTGGTAATGTTGGGAGCAAGAAAACACCCTCTCTCTGGCTAGAAACGCTCACAGTGAAGGGTTTTTTCGGACCATTCTTCATATCTTTTTAACCACAGATCATAGAATTGCACCGTTTTCACATACCTAGACACTGGTATTGTGCTAGAGATAATGAATATGAGGTTGAAAAGTAGTGTTATTGTCCTTTAACGTTGTCAATGCTATTAGAATAACAGTAAAACTGCGTTCCATGTCTGACCCATGCAGATGGATAGTGCACTGCATTATTATATTATCGGGGGTATTTTTGTGGGCTTTTCTGCAGTGGAATGCAGCCGTCCCTGTCGGCTCTTTGGGAATGAGGCCAGGCGGCCATGTTGTTTTGGGTCTCTTCTTGCCCGGGTAGCTCCATCTGGCCTTGGCAGCGCTATGTTGTGCCCCTGCCCGGGAGCCTTGCATTCTGAGTATGTGTTGGCAATTAGTGGAGATGTTGGCTTTGCATTTGGCTGCAGTGTGACATTCTCACAGGGCTTGTTGACTTGCTGCAAGGGCGCCATGTATCGCTTTGCTTTTCCTCAGGTTCACTGCAATCAGAATTCAAGAGAGGCCACCGCCAGATAACTCCACGCTACAGTGTTCACTGATTGCATGACCCTCTGTTTTGTTGCTGTCTCAGGTTCTCAATGTTTTCCAATAAAATCGGTTTAGTGTTTACTTTTATAATGAGGCACACAAGGGCAACCTTGAACATCAAACTGTAAGATGCTAGGGTCACACTTTATTTGGTTAGTCCCATATAGATGATCTACAGATGGTCATACTATCAACAATCTGTTGATAAGCAAACGCTTGCTAATGTTACGGTTACGTTTAAAATAAGGGTTAGGGTAAGAGTTAAGGTTAGGATAAGGTTTGGGCTAGAGTTAGGGTTAGTGGATAGTTAGTTGAAATGTTGACGTCTACTGAACATCTACGAACCATCTACAAACCATCTACTAACCACCTACAAACCATCTCCTTGGGACTCAATTAATTAATTAATTAATCAATCAATGTACATGCACAAACATAGATATTGTAACAAACAATTCTAAAAATCTACCTGCAATAGAGCATGCTGGGAAATATGATAATGATGGGCATGGTTTTAGTTTAAAGTGACATGTATGAGTTTCCTGCACTCAAAATAAGGCCTTATGAAATACATATGGTATTGTATTACAAAAATGCATAGATTATGAAAACATATTCGTTTAGGATCTCACTTGGTGAAGTCCATGGTGTCATGGGTGGTAACTCTACAATTTACTCGAAAGGCAAGGCACTATGGGAAATATTTGAATAAGGCTTTACACTAAGCAGTGTGTTAATTTAACACTGTTCCGGTGTGTCTATGGGTCCACAGACTCCACAGTGTTGATTTAGCACTCTCTTTTAATTTGCTGTGGATCAACACGGGAGAATGTACGTTGGTATTCTTGCACAAACAGAGTGGTAACTTGGGTTGTATACACTAGACACAAAATGGAAGAAAACAGCCAGAAACGAGGAAGGACTTGTCCAATAGGAAACGCTCATTTGTGTTTTACCATTGCAAAATGTTTTGCTATGTGTGCACTAATGAATATGACCATGGTTTAACATCAATTCACTCGACTCCATCTCTCTAGGGTTGACATGGCAGGATGCTACCACCCAGCAGGTGATCTCCAGAGAGCTTTCCAAGATACGCAAGGTTCCTATCCGAAGGCCGGAACCCCCTTCTGCCTCCCTGACACTCTATGGTGGAGCCAGGAAGCTCAAGACTGGAAAGGGAGAGCTTGGCGTCCAGAAGTACCTGCAAGAGCTTGGTCTCCTTCCCCAGTCTGTTGGCACTGCTCGCCAGGGGCCCCAGCGAGAGGGCCCCCTCACTAAGGTAATGTCCCGATAGAGAAGCCATTCCATGGGAGGGGAATGGTTCCAAACCACCTGTGTTTCGTAGCTATAGGGGACCATGGAGAGAGAGGCCCCGGCCTTGGTAAACCACGGGCTCCATGTCCTTTTTTGGGGCCCCATGTTTTCATCTTCTTTCTGTCCTAATGAGTAAGAGGAAGAAACCATCTTGGCAGGAGTTGGCTATGTTGTCTCTGCGCTGCTTTCATTTCCTGTTTCTCCTCTTTACAATCCTGCTGAGAATGTATGATGCCCATTTAGAAAGGAGGTCCCATCACTTCTTGACTATATATATGTGTATACAGTGGGGAGAACAAGTATTTGATACACTGACAATTTTGCAGGTTTTCCTACTTGCAAAGCATGTAGAGGTCTGTAATTTTTATCATAGGTACACTTCAACTGTAAGAGACGGAATCTAAAACAAAAATCCTGAAAATCACATTCTATGATTTTTAAGTAATTAATTTGCATTTTATTGTGTGACATAAGTATTTGATCACCTACCAACCAGTAAGAATTCCGGCTCTCACAGACCTGTTAGTTTTTCTTTAAGAAGCCCTCCTGTTCTCCACTCATTACCTGTATTAACTGCACCTGTTTCAACTCGTTAACTGTATAAAAGACACCTGTCCACACACTCAATCAAACAGACTCCAACCTCTCCACAATGGCCAAGACCAGAAAGCTGTGTAAGGACATCAGGGATAAAATTGTAGACCTGCACAAGGCTGGGATGGGCTACAGGACAATAGGCAAGCAGCTTGGTGAGAAGGCAACAACTGTTGGCGCAATTATTAGAAAATGGAAGAAGTTCAAGATGACGGTCAATCACCCTCGGTCTGGGGCTCCATGCAAGATCTCACCTCGTGGGGCATCAATGATCATGAGGAAGGTGAGGGATCAACCCAGAACTACACGACAGGACCTGGTCAATGACCTGAAGAGAGCTGGGACCACAGTCTCAAAGAAAACCATTAGTAACACATTACGCCGTCATGGATTAAAATACTGCAGCGCACGCAAGGTCCCCCTGCTCAAGCCAGCGCATGTCCAGGCCCGTCTGAAGTTTGCCAATGACCATCTGGATGATCCAGAGGAGGAATGGGAGAAGGTCATGTGGTCTGATGAGACAAAAATAGAGCTTTTTGGTCTAAACTCCACTTGCCGTGTTTGGAGGAAGAAGAAGGATGAGTACAGCCCCAAGAACATCATCCCAATCGTGAAGCATGGAGGTGGAAACATCATTCTTTGGGGATGCTTTTCTGCAAAGGGGACAGGACGACTGCACCGTATTGAGGGGAGGATGGATGGGGCCATGTATCGCGAGATCTTGGCCAACAACCTCCTTCCCTCAGTAAGAGCATTGAAGATGGGTCGTGGCTGGGTCTTCCAGCATGACAACGACCCGCAACACACAGCCAGGGCAACTAAGGAGTGGCTCCGTAAGAAGCATCTCAAGGTCCCGGAGTGGCCTAGCCAGTCTCCAGACCTGAACCCAATAGAAAATCTTTGGAGGGAGCTGAAAGTCCGTATTGCCCAGCGACAGCCCCGAAACCTGAAGGATCTGGAGAAGGTCTGTATGGAGGAGTGGGCCAAAATCCCTGCTGCAGTGTGTGCAAACCTGGTCAAGAACTACAGGAAACGTATGATCTCTGTAATTGCAAACAAAGGTTTCTGTACCAAATATTAAGTTCTGCTTTTCTGATGTATCAAATACTTATGTCATGCAATAAAATGCAAATTAATTACTTAAAAATCATACAATGTGATTTTCTGGATTTTTGTTTTAGATTCCGTCTCTTACAGTTGAAGTGTACCTATGATAAAAATTACAGACCTCTACATGCTTTGTAAGTAGGAAAACCTGCAAAATCGGCAGTGTATCAAATACTTGTTCTCCCCACTGTATATGCTAACCATGTTTGTCATGCTCTGTCCCACAATGAATCAAAGAACCCCGCCTCGTTATGAAGGAGGGTCCTGAACTCCTGAACTCTGGACAAGCTGCCTGGCTACTTCCCATTCGCGTATTACCGTAGCCACGATGGTGTCCAGAGTTGAGGAGTTCAGGACCCTCCTTCATAACGAGGCGGGGTTCTTTGATGCATTGTGGGACGGAGCATGACAAACATGGTTAGCATGAACGGCGGAGGCCCATCCTGCTGGGTTAATGCCATTAGGGTCTCCCAATACTACCAAGCTAGGGAGAATCACATTATCTCTGGGGACAGAACGACACAAAGTAGGAAGATTGCTTACACACAGATTTCCAGAGCCTATGGGTCTAACACCTTATCCTTGTGTTAATTGTGTCAATGTATCTACGTTAATGCTCGTCATTGTCAAATGTATTTATTTTGAATCTACTGCTTTAATTCAGTAGTTTCTAGGTTGGTTTATGAGAAGCTAGTGGTGCTCTGTTTGATGGGGGAGATGTGTTTTGAAAATCTGTTCTGAAAATGCACAAAAATGGCTATTGAGTGAAACTATTTCCTTTAGAATTTCCATACGCAATTTTCAAGGTCAGTTGATAAGCATGGTTGTGTTACAGAATGAAGACTTCCAGCCCAAGAAGGGAAAGTCTACATTCTATAGTCTACAGTCTGCAGAGCCACCCCAGGGGGGTAAGGTCTTCACACAGGGCGCCGTGGGGAGCTGGAGACCCTCAGTGGAGACAGCCTACTCCAGCCAGGAGCCTGGGAGTGCCAAGGGGTTGACTGCCCAGCTGGAGCGCTACCTGGCTGGGGCAGCACACACGCAGAGCCGCCCAGTACAAGGGGCAGTGGTGGGATCAGTGGTGGGACCCAAGGGGAAGCTCCACTATCTCAGCTATGTCAGCCCTGTACGCTCTGGTGATCAGGTGGAACCCCAGACACGACTTGGTGGCAGTGGCTCCAAACCTCCAAGGCCCAACATAGACAGGCTTCTCTTCAAGGCTGCTTCCAACCATCGGGTGCCCAAGGAACAGCTCAGTACAGTGGATGGTAAGGGCTTCTTTTTCCCACAATAATATGTGTTTGCACTGTCATGTGTGCTTCTGTGGACTTCAGATTAATTTGTAGTGGATCCACACACACACACACACACAAAAAAATAGAATTTCAAAGATGTATTGTATGATATTTTATTCATTTCGAGGCAGTTGTGCTTCTGTGAATATCAAAGCTACTGGACAGTTATAGTGGATCTCACATTAACCTTTCTCTGTGTTCCTCCTTTCTACCCTCTCCCTCAGAACGGTTCATCCAGAACGTGGTCAACCAGCTGGGGAGGCAGAGAGTGAACATGGACGGTTTGATGGGTAAAGACCTGAACCAGCTTGCAGACATCATCTCTGAGGTCCTGCATGTGGTGGATGGGGAGGGGCCCGGGGCCAGAGCTAAGCCCAGGGTCATGGCACCCATACGGGACAGGCAGATGAAGAGAGAACCCTTACCTTCCAAGGACCAGGATGAGGAGGACCAAGACGACATGTTGGGGCAAGATGCAAAGCTTCAAGGTATGAATTAATTAATTAATTAATACATTCCTGCCCCATAGGGAAATTTGCTTGCCAACATTTCTGGGGTACATATGTTATAATAATACATCACAAGACATACCATACTTCACATACCACACTACACTGAGTGTGGAAACATTAAGGACACTTTCCTAATATTGAGTTGCACCGCACCCTTTTGCCCTCAGAATAGCCTCAATTCGTAGTGGCATGGACTACAAGGTGTCAAAAGCATTCCACAGGGATGCTGGCCCATGTTGACTCCAATGCTTCCCACAGTTGTGTCAAGTTGTTTGGATGTCATTGGGTGTTAGACCATTCTTGACACACAGGAAACTGTTGAGCGTGAAAAACCCAGCAACGTTGCAGTTCTTGACACAAACCGGTGCGTTTGGCACCTACTACCATACCCTGTTCAAAGGCACTTAAATCTTTTGTCTCGCCCATTCACCCTGTCTCAAGGCTTAAAAATCCTCCTTTAACATGTTGAGAAGCCTCCCCTTCATCTACACTGACGGAAGTGGATTTAACAAGTGACATCTATAAGGGATCATAGCTTTCACCTGGATTCACCTATGTCATGGAAAGACCAGGTGTCCTTAATGCTTTGTACACTGAGTGTATATCAAATCAAATCAAAGTTTATTTGTCACGTGCGCCGAATACAACAACCTTACAGTGAAATGCTTACTTACAAGCCCTAACCAACAGTGCATTTTTTAAGTAAAAAATTGTTATTAGATAAGTAAATAAATAAAAATAAAAAACAGTAAAATGACAGTGAAAATAACAGTAGCGAGACTATATACAGGTGGTACCGGTACAGAGTCAATGTGCGGGGGCACCGTTTAGTCAGGCTAATTGAGGTAATATTCAACATGTAGGTATAGTTAAAGTGACTATGCATAGATGATAAACAGAGAGTAGCAGCAGCGTAAAAGAGGGGTTGGCGGGGGGTCACAATGCTAATAGTCCAGGTAGCCATTTGATTACCTGTTTAGGAGTCTTATGGCTTGGGGGTTGAGAAGCCGTTTGGTCCTAGACTTGGCACTCCGGGACCGCTTGCCGTGCGGTAGCAGAGAGAACAGTCTATGACTAGGGTGCAATTTGCTTCTGTGGCTGGAGTCTGACAATTTTTACGGTCTTCTTCTGACACTGCCTGGTGTAGAGGTCCTGAATGGCAGGCAGTTTAGCCCCAGTGATGTACTGGGCCGTACGCACTACCCTCTGTAGTGCCTTGCGGTCGGAGGCCGAGCAGTTGCCGTACCAGGCAGTCATGCAACCCGTCAGAATGCTCTCGATGTTGCAGCTGTAGAACCTTTTACGGATCTGAGGACCCATGTCAAATGTTTTCAGTCTCCTGGAGGGGGAATAGGTTTTGTCGTGCCCTCTTCACGACTGTCTTGGTGTATATATCACAGCACATATTTCACAAGTCATGGTCAGATTAGCCTAGGCAATCCAGAGTGAAAATCTCGCACCAACTATTCAATTCGGTTCTGGGGGAGAGACTAGAACGAGGAGCTGAAGCAGGATGGTTGCTCCACTGCGCTCTCTCTGCAAGTTCCAGTCAAGTCTTTGAGCCAAATGTCCCTTCCCCTTCCAAAATTCGGCTAAATAGTGATTCGAACAAATGACCAGTGGCTAAAAACCAACTCACTGGAGAAATTGTCGACAGATGGTTAAGGTACCATTTATGTTACGTAAACTGTCCACAAGAGTTAACAGACAGACATAAAGGTGCACTTGCATTTATCACCAGGGTGAAAGTAAAGTAAAACCTGTGTGAAAAAGTTTTAGATTGTTTGGTTATTAGCCGTAAAGCCTTGAACTTTAGCAAGTTTAATTGTCCACTGTTTTGTGGAAAACAATGGGAATCTGTATTTTATCTTGTGAATGTTTTCCCCTCACACATTCTGATTTTTACAGGGCAACCAATGGAGGATGCAGACTCTGAGCCAGACGACAAGGTAGGCCTAATTCACATCATGTTTTCAGCAACCGCTCCTTCAATTGCCACTCATTGATGAAAGGACTATATAAAACTCTAATGATAGACATTTGAAGGTAAATTACCACTTTCAACTGAATTACCACTTTCAACGGAAGGAATATCAGTCTGTTCACTATGATTTCAAAGAGATTCTTATAAAAATATCAGTCTGCGGATGTTTAAGGTTTGTAAAACTTGTTTTCTGTCCTATCTGTTTCATATTAAATATTTGCTTGCGTAACTTTAAAATAACCCTTCTTTAAACTTTTTAGAAACAGTAGTATACCAGTACTGACACAAATCATTGAAGTAAGTGTTTGCGTAGACATTTCAGTCAGCATTTTGAAACCTTTGTATCTGTTGAACAGAATTATGTCTAAAAGGAAGGAAAAGAAACAGTTCACGTTGAACTTTCATTGAATTACTTCTGTAAACCATCAGCCTTAATGAAAACACATTATTTTCTCATGGAACAAAACCCTTTAATTTAAAAATAGGTTCACTCGTCTTATAAAGCAAAACCTTTGCAGTAAAATAGAGAGCACACTGTTAAAATGAAGTGCTTTGTAACACCAAAACTAGTGGCAACTGAGCTTCAGCCAACTTGAAGGAGACGGAATCTTAACTTGGCTGGAGTATTGATACACATCATCCTGAGATGTTCTGAAACATTACATGGTGAGTTGTAACACCGCGAAATCAAGTGTTGTGCAACATGTTGCCAGGGACTGGGAGCACTAAAAGAAAAGGTTGAAAACACTATTTTAGTTTTTTCGAGTCCTGTTTAGTGCAGAATTAGATGCCTTCTCTAAAGGTGTAGTTCGTTTCCTCTCTATAAAGCCGGGGTGTCAAACTCATTCCATGGAGTGCCAAGTGTCTGCAGGTTGTAGTTATTTATTTTCAATTAAGCCCTAGACAACCAGGTGAGGAGAGTTATTTACTAATTAGTGACCTTAATTCATCAGTCAAGTACAAGGGAGGAGGAAAAACCCACAGACACTCAGTCCTCCGTGGAATGAGTTTGACATGCTCTAACTCTTCTGAACACCATTATGATGTTATGAATCCTGTCTAGTGCAGAAGTGTATCCCTTTATCTGAAGTGTCTTATTGTTTTATGTGTTCGATTTGATATCAAATACCATTTTGGCAGGCAATGTCAAGCACAGGGTTCAAACCACCAGCAGTAATTGGCAGGTAATCTGCTGGAATTGAGGACTGCATTTTCCACTTATATTGTAGTCATGAATGTGGGTATGGCTGCTGTCCTCATTGAAGGTCAATTTGCCTGACGGTTTTCATATCCGTTCATCATGATCCATTACACCTCATTGCACAACAAGCGTAATATTCTTTCTTCAAACATTTATACAACATTTGTGAAAGAATCCTAAAGTCAAGAAATTGTGAATTACCCACAATCCTCAAAAAACAGTCACGTGGCAAACTAGGAAATGCAAAGAGATTACAACCAAAGACTTCCAATGAGTTCAATCACTTTGTCTCTCTTTAGTTATCCTAATGAAAGATACTTACATTTTGAGCAACATATTAAGTTGGATTTACATTATTTTGCTGATATGAAATTGAAACGTCTTGCATACATTTTTTCTAATATATTTTGGGTGTATTTTGACACAGTTCTGAAATGACAGAGTGGATACAGATAGGTGGGAGAAAAAGATTGAAGGGTTGGAGCGGGAATCTAACCCCGGTGGGGAGAGGGGTGACCTGTCTAAAGTGGGTGGGTTTACCGCTAGACCACGGGCTTGTATACAGTGCCTTTGGAAAGTATCCAGACCCCTTGACTTTGTCCACATTTTGTTAGGTTACAGATAATGATTATTGGTTATTGGGTGTAGATTGCTGAGGAATTTGTTTTATTTAATCCATTTTAGAATAAGGCTGTAATTTACCAAAGTCAAGGGATCTGAATACTTTTCGAAGGCACTGTTTTTTGTGTGTTTTTTTTGTCAACTTCAATGTAACCCAGAATAATTTCTTAGTATATATGGTACATATCAACGAAATGTACCATCTTACTGCCCCTCCTGTTTCTAATCTGTTAAAATAAAGCATAATAAGGCCCGTATCATCAATCAATAGGGCTGTAAACCATTTGTGTTTCTCATACAAATCGATGGTTTAGAAAATACAGTTTGTTGATTCTCCCTTTTACATGCACTGAAACCCCAAATTGTGTTTTCACAGCACTCTCAAAAACACCAATATTCAGGTTGAAGTACCACTTTGGGTGTTTCAGAGTACTACATTTCTGTTTTAAAACACAATCTGAGTATTTAAACACTTACATTGGGTTTACATTTCAACACCGTCCAAACACCAGACATCAGCTTAGGTGCACTACTTTTATGGTTTCATTACACAATCATGTTGTTTTAATACTTTATATTTTTCAGTGCAGTGTTAGAGCACCAGTGTCTAATCCCTGTGTTGCTATCATAGAAATAGAATCACTAGAACGTTTTTTCCCGTTCAAGTCAATGGGTCTGAAATTCGTGGACCGGTGGCCATTTTAGAAGTGATTCTATGTCTATGGTTGCCATATCCTACCACAGGACCCAGGCTTCGTCAGTAAGCTGTTGGAGTACCTCAATATGGACCCCTTCAGTGATGAGCCAGATGCCCAGATGGAGGTTGATGGTGCTGGGGCAGCAGGCGGCCCCTCTATTGAGGGCCAGAGAACAGTAGGTCTGGAGAATGTCAGAAGCAGGACCACACAGGGCCAGGTGCCTGTACAACACCCCTGGGGGGAGAGGTACATGGCCATAGGAGGAGAGGATAGATCTCCAGACCAACCGATGGATGTCCAGGCTTCTGAATCCATGGTAGACTCCGAGGTGGAGAGGTGGATCCACGGTACCAAAGCTCCTCCTCCTCTGGAGGCTGAGACAGACCTTCTGGCAGATAAACCACAGAAGAAGAATCTCCTTGCAGAGCCACAGAAACAGGACATGCGACTCCAGGAGGAGGAGGAGGTGGTGCATATGGGGGTCAAAGCTTACTCGAAGTCACATCGAGGGAAAAACTACCTCGGCGACTTTGGCTACATCATTACAGACACAGAGTGAGTATGGTGAAGATTATACTTGCTGCTATTTACCAAACATAATGTATGTATTTATACTTTAACTTCACAATGAGCAGTTATCTCCAGCTCCGTTTGTTTCCTATTTTCTTTTCACCTCATAATTTTTTTATTGTTGGGCATACTGTGGTTAAAATAGGCCTAAAGCAATCTTTGTTGCCTAAATTCATGCTGCTGTTGAAAAAGCATACATCTTTCAAAACAACACAGACATATACAAACTTTTTCTTTTTATAGAGAATGATCGCTTGATATCCTTGGTGGTGCACTTGGTCACAATAGCTGTGATGATTAGTCCTTCAGTGTGTGGGTATTACCGCACTGAATTACAGTGTTCATGATGATATGGTGTCAGCAAAGGGCACCAGAGTCAGTCTCCACTCGGCTCAGCCTCACACCGCAAGATAGGTTTCTATCAACTGTGTTTCGCCTGTGGCACTTTCTCAAATCCCTTTCTGGCATTATCAGGGAGAGTGTCAGAGCGCTGTCCTTTACCTGTTCAACAGCACGCCTCTCGCTTTCTTGGGGAGGGGCGCTCGCCACCGGCCATCCGGGCTTGATGGGCCACATCTCAGACACCCCACTGCGTGCGCCCACACTCACTAACACACACACACAGTCAGGGGAGACAAGAGGAACAGTTCACCTTCCAGACAGACTTTTCTCTCTCTCTTCCATCTTCTCCTCCCCCTCTTCCTGCATCCCCAGCCCGATGCTGCTTTAGCTAGCAGGAACCTGCCTACTATGGTCTCCAGAGTTTTCTGCAGACCTGATGATTGTGCAGTTGTTATAGCCATCTCCTTCCCCACCCGCAGCGGGGCCAGGCTAACTTGCTTATCTGACAGCTCCTGACATTGTGGTGGGGGGATGGGAGGAAGATGGGGATGAGATGGGGAAGAGGAGAGAGAGAACCAAGAGGAAAAGTGCTAGCATCAACAACCAAGTCACTCCTAGAGCTCTCCAGTTATTAGAAATACCGCAGAGGGAGCCGAACGTGTCTGGAATCACTTGGTTGAATCTTTAACTTTCAAAAGCTCTCAAAACAGAAAAAGAGAACTTCACTTTCTTAAAGGTAGAGTAAATCAAGCGCCTCATGGTGATAGATGTAATACGTTATTAGAGGATGTTACAATTATGTGTAAACAGGCCAGTAAACTATCTGAGGATGCACACCAGTTTAGATTTACAATTGTGTGTATTGTTATTGGTTGGTATGGTCATTGTTAGCCCAATATTATCTTAGTATTACAAGAGTCCTTTAATTCTTTTAAAGGCAAAACATATGACAAAAGGCCCCCCAAAAAGCAAGAAAAATTCAAATTGTGTACACAGATTACGCAAAATTTAAACGCTATATTGTGCAGCCTACATACTGTACTGTGCCTTCAGAAAGTATTCACACCCCTTGACTTTTCTAGATTTTGTTGTTACAGCCTGCATTTAAAATGGATTAGATTGAGATTTTGTGTCACTGATCTACACACAATACCCCATAATGTCAACGTGGAATTATGTTTTTAGAAATGTTAACAAATTATTGAAAAATGGAATGCTAAAATGTCTGTTCAACCCTTTTGTTATGGCAAGGCTAAATAAGTTCAGGAGTACAAATGTGCTTAACAAGTCACATAATAAGTTGCATGGACTCGCTCTGTGTGCAACAATGGTGTTTAACATTCTTTTTAAATGACTACCCCATCACTGTACCCCACACATACAATTATCTGTAAGGTCCCTCAGTCGACCAGTGAATTTCAAGCAGAGATTCAACCAAAAGACCAGGGAGGTTTTCCAATGGTTCACAAAGAAGATATCTATTGGTAGAATTTTTTTTTTTTTAATTAAACAGACTTTGAATATCCCTTTGAGTATGGTGCAGTTATTAACTGGGCCGGCAGGTAGCCTAGTGGTTAGAGTGTTGAGCCAGTAACTGCAAGGTTGCTAGATCAAATCCCTGAGCTGACTAGGTAAAAATCTGTTATTCTGCACTGAACAGCTTGAAGAATGTTTTAAATATTGTGCACTCCAGATATCGTAAAAGCTCTTAGAGACTTACCCAGAAAGAGTCACAGCTGCAATCGCTGCCAAAGGTGATTCTAACATGTATTGACGCAGGGGGTTCAATACTTGTCTAATCAAGATATATTAGTTTTTTTTATCCAATAGACTAAAAAAATACATGTTAGCATGTTTCTAACACTTTGACATGACAGAGTTTTTTGTGTAGATCATTGACAAAAGAAATGACAATTACATCCATTTGAATCCCACTTTGTAACACTACAAATACTTTCTGAAGGCAGTGTACATGTCATTTTTAACTCCAACGATCTGTGTTTAGCCCTGTCATTTCTTGCATACAGAGCTGCCTACAGAATGCTTTGTTTGCTCTGACAACCTATTCCTTGTACAGTGCCAACTTTTGACCAGGTCCCAAAAGTCTGGTCAAAAGTAGTGCACTATGTAGGGAATGTGGGGCCATTTGGAATGCAGACTCTGTTTCCTTGGGTGATTTCCTCACTGTGTGAGAGAGCAGCCACTGGACTGAGCTCAGATGGAGCATGGCTTTATCATAGAGCCATTACACTTTCACACATCCATTACATTTCCACATTATTACTCAGCTCAGCTCAGTGTGTGTGTGTGTGTGTGTGTGTGTGTGTGTGTGTGTGTGTGTGTGTGTGTGTGTGTGTGTGTGTGTGTGTGTGTGTGTGTGTGTGTGTGTGTGTGTGTGTGTGTGTGTGTGTGTGTGTGTGTGTGTGTGTGTGTGTGTGTGTGTGTGTGTGAGTGAGAGTGAAGAACGCCTATATTACACCTCACGCGGGTTCCATTTGCACCTTACTGCTTGTCTCATTGCTGGAAAATGCAGGTTGTTTACAAAGCCAGAAGAGGCACCTGATCCCTATTCCACTGGTGCAAGGCTGTTTGTGTGTGTGCTTGCGTTTGCGTGCTTGCATGCGTGTGTGTGTGTGTGTGTGTGTGCACATCTATACATTATGCGAGCTTGGTTGTGTGTGTCTTGTTAATTTATGTACATGTCAGTTACATGTGGAAACCCAGATATGCCAATTAGGGCTAGATGTTGCCGGTTCTGTGACTGGTTGGTTGTAATATAAAGGAGCTTCGTGTCTGATACCGTGCGTTCTCTCTGTCTGCCCTCCCCCCAGCTCCCTCACCTCTGACCAGGGCTCGGACCTGATGGAACATGTGGGTCGGAAGATCAACCTCCATGTGGCCAACATTCTCCAACTCTCGTATGTATTACAGGACACACAGGACCCATGCACTAATGCACACACACTTTGTGTTTTTATTGTTGTCGAAAAGTGGGACTGGAAAGTATTGTCGACATGACCTTCAAACCAGGGGTGTCTAACTCCTCCTTTGTACTTGATTGATCAATGAAGGTCATTGATTGGGTAGAAAGTCCCCTCATCTGGTTGTCGAGGTCTTAAAGAGGCAATCTGCATTTTAAACAATAACAGCGTGAAAACCAAGCCACTGTTTTGATGAACAGCTCGAGGATGAGGCTGGATAAATATAACCACTCTGAAATTCATAGAAGGAGCTATGGATGAAAAGACTGACCATCTATGAAATCGAAATGATAGTTCAAACGATGTTTTGAAGCTGTGTTTGTTTACAGTTACTTCGTTTACATTACATCCATTGGAGTAAAACAAGCTTATATTTTGGTTTCAGGTGGGTTAAGAGAGATTCACTAAGCTCATGAGGCATTTATAACTTATATTCTTCTAGAATCAATGGCTATATATCCTTACTTTAAAGTCCTAAAATGGATGTAGCAACTGCAGAAAAGCAGCAGACACACGGCCCTCTGGGAATTAAGTTTGACACCCCTGGTCTAAAATAAAAGACCATTTCAAATTCTGAAGAGGAAGATGTTTTTTTGTTAAAAAATCTCTGATGTAAGCTCAGGGAACAGAATAAAGGTTGTCCAGGACTCCAGAAACAGGAAGCACTGTGTGTGAAGCTGCCCCTGCAGTGCAGTAGCGGAGTGCGTAGACGTTTTTTCTTATTCTGACCTTTGTGTGTTTGTGTTCCTCTGGAAAGAGAAATCAGCTCTAATTACCTCCACATACTGTATAGGATGCTTCACAAACGGAAGCCTATTCCCTATATATTGCACTACATTTGATCAGGTCATATTCTGTATTGGATTCTGTTGGATTCACATCAAATCAAATTGTAGTGCAATTTAGTGTAGACTCGGTTACGAGTCCCTAACTGACAGTGCAGTTTCAAAATATAAGTAATTAAAGAGGAGCAGTAAAAAAAGAACAATATATACAGGGGGGTGCCGGTACAGAGTCAATGTGCGGGGGCACAGTTAGTTGAGGTAGTATGTACACATAGGTAGAGTTAATTAAAGTGACTATGCATAGATGACAACATAGAGTGGCAGTGGTGTGGGGAGGGGGGCAATGTGAATAGTCTGGGCAGCCATTTGACTAGATGTTTCTGACTCTTATTGCTTGGGGGTAGAAGCTGTTTAGAAGCCTCTTGGACCTAGACTTGGCGCTCCGGTACCGCTTGCCATGTGGTAGCAGAGAGAACAGTCTATGACTAGGGTGGCTGGAGTCTTTGACAATTTTCAGGGCCTTCCTCTGACACCGCCTGGTATAGAGGTCCTGAATGGCAGGAAGCTTGACCCCAGTGATGTACTGGGCTGTTCGCACTACCCTCTGTAGTGCCTTGCGGTCGGAGGCCGAGCAGTTGCCATACCAGGCAATGATGCAACCAGTCAGGATGCTCTCGATGGTGCACCTGTAGAACCTTTTGAGGATCTGAGGACCCATGCCAAATGTTTTCCGTCTCCTGTGGGGGAATAGGTTTTGTCGTGCCCGCTTCACAACTGTCATGGTGTGCTTGGACCATGTTAGTTTGTTGGCGATATGGACACCAAGGAACTTGAAGCTCTCAACCTGCTCCACTACTGCCCCGTCGATGGGAATGGAGGCATGCTTGGCCCTCTTTTTCCTGTAGTCCACAATCATCTCCTTTGTCTTGATCATGTTGAGGGAGAGGTTGTTGTCCTTGCACCACACGGCCAGGTCTCTGACCTCCTCCCTATAGGCTGCTGCCACTGTTGTGTCATCGCCAAATTTAATGAGGGTGTTGGAGCCGTGCCTAGCCGTCATGAGTGAACAGGGAGTACAGGAGGGGGCTGAGCACGCACCCCTGAGGGGCCCCTGTGTTGAGGATCAGCGTGGCGGAAGTGTTGTTACCTACCCTTACCACCTGGGGGCGGCCCGTCAGGAAGTCCAGGATCCAGTTGGAGAGGGAGGTGTTTAGTCCCAGGGGCCTTAGCTTATTGATGAGCTTTGAGGGCACTATGGTGTTGAATGCTGAGCTGTAGTCAATGAATAGCATTCTCACATAGGTGTTCCTTCTGTCCAGGTGCGAAAGGGCAGTGTGGAGTGCAGTAGAGACTGCATCATCTGTGGATCTGTTGGGGCGGTATGCAAATTGGAGTGGGTCTAGGGTTTCTGGGATGATGTTGTTAATGTGAGCCATGACCAGCCTTTCAAAGCACTTCATGGCTACAGACGTGAGTGCTACGGGGTCTGTAGTCATTTAGGCAGGTTACCTTAGTGTTCTTGGGCACAGGCACTATGGTGGTCTGCTAAAAAACATGTTGGTATTACAGACTTGGACAGAGAGAGGTTGAAAATGTCAGTGAAGACACTTGCTTATTAGTCAACGCATGCACGCAGTACACGTCCTGGTAATCCGTCTGGCCCTGCGGCCTTGTGAATATTGACCTTTCTAAAGGTCTTACTCACATCGGCTGCGGAGAGCATGATCACACAGTCTTCCGGTACAGCTGGTGCTCTCTTGCATGTTTCAGTGTTATTTGCTTTGAAGCGAGCATAGAAGTAGTTTAGCTCGTCCGGTAGGCTCGTGTCGCTGGGCAGCTCTTGATTGTGCTTCCCTGCCACATCACTGCCTTATTGTTGTTGATGCCTCTAAACACATTTAAAAAACAGTCATGGTTCTTAATAATATGGTCTTTGTTGTGAAAACACATGGGAAACACACGCGTTCACACGCGCAAGTACATACGCATGCACACACACACACACACACGTACGCACGCATGCACACACGCTTTAATACACGGACACAAGCACACACGCATAAACACACGGACGCCTGCACTCACACACACAGAATCCCACTGGAGAGAGACAGCAGTGTTAATGTTTTATTGACTAGGTGAACTATCCTTGAACCCAGCTAGTTTCTCCTGGTAGTTCTGTGCTGCTGGAACCAGGCCATAGGAGGCAGAGAAGACATGTACGAACTGAGTCTGAAGCCTTTCAAGCCTCTACTCCAGGAAAAGGCAAGTCTGGTTACTTCTCACAGAACAGTATCATATGAAAGATGCCAGAGACGCAAACAGTATGCCTTGTTTCTATAAATGCCTACTGCTATTCAGGTGCTTAGTACCATTATTTGTGAGTTGAAGATGACATATGATCTACATTGTGGTCCTGTGTGTCTCAGTACAGCATGGCACTTGCATTGCCAAGGACCCGCTGGGGCCATCAATATAAAAATGAAATGAATGCATGCGTAAGTCGCTTTGGACAAAAGAGGATGCTTAATGGCTTACATTATATATATATACAGTGGGGAGAACAAGTATTTGATACACTGCCGATTTTGCAGGTTTTCCTACTTACAAAGCATGTAGAGGTCTGTAATTTTTATCATAGGTACACTTCAACTGTGAGAGACGGCATCTAAAACAAAAATCCAGAAAATCACATTGTATGATTTTTAAGTAATTAATTTGCATTTTATTGCATGACATAAGTATTTGATCACCTACCAACCAGTAAGAATTCCGGCTCTCACAGACCTGTTAGTTTTTCTTTAAGAAGCCCTCCTGTTCTCCACTCATTACCTGTATTAACTGCACCTGTTTGAACTCGTTACCTGTATAAAAGACACCTGTCCACACACTCAATCAAACAGATTCCAACCTCCACAATGGCCAAGACCAGAGAGCTGTGTAAGGACATCAGGGATAAAATTGTAGACCTGCACAAGGCTGGGATGGGCTACAGGACAATAGGCAAGCAGCTTGGTGAGAAGGAAACAACTGTTGGCGCAATTATTAGAAAATGGAAGAAGTTCAAGATGACGGTCAATCACCCTCAGTCTGGGGCTCCATGCAAGATTTCACCTCGTGGGGCATCAATGATCATGAGGAAGAAGAGGGATCAGCCCAGAACTACACGGCAGGACCTGGTCAATGACCTGAAGAGAGCTGGGACCACAGTCTCAAAGAAAACCATTAGTAACACACTACGCCGTCATGGATTAAAATCCTGCAGCGCACGCAAGGTCCCCCTGCTTAAGCCAGTGCATGTCCAGGCCTGTCTGAAGTTTGCCAATGACCATCTGGATGATCCAGAGGAGGAATGGGAGAAGGTCATGTGGTCTGATGAGACAAAAATAGAGCTTTTTGGTCTAACTCCACTCGCCGTGTTTGGAGGAAGAAGAAGTATGAGTACAACCCCAAGAACACCATCCCAACCGTGAAGCATGGAGGTGGAAACATCATTCTTTGGGGATGCTTTTCTGCAAAGGGGACAGGACGACTGCACCGTATTGAGGGGAGGATGGATGGGGCCATGTATCGCGAGATCTTGGCCAACAACCTCCTTCCCTCAGTAAGAGCATTGAAGATGGGTCGTGGCTGGGTCTTCCAGCATGACAACGACACGAAGCACACAGCCATGGCAACTAAGGAGTGGCTCCGTAAGAAGCATCTCAAGGTCCTGGAGTGGCCTAGCCAGTCTCCAGACCTGAACCCAATAGAAAATCTTTGGAGGGAGCTGAAAGTCCGTATTGCCCAGCGACAGCCCCGAAACCTGAAGGATCTGGAGAAGATCTGTAGGGAGGAGTGGGCCAAAATCCCTGCTGCAGTGTGTGCAAACCTAGTCAAGAACTACAGGAAACGTATGATCTCTGTAATTGCAAACAAAGGTTTCTGTACCAAATATTAAGTTCTGCTTTTCTGATGTATCAAATACTTATGTCATGCAATAAAATGCAAATTAATTACTTAAAAATCATACAATGTGATTTTCTGGATTTTTGTTTTAGATGCCGTCTCTCATAGTTGAAGTGTACCTATGATAAAAATTACAGACCTCTACATGCTTTGTAAGTAGGAAAACCTGCAAAATCGTCAGTGTATCAAATACTTGTTCTCCCCACTGTATATATATACTGAACAAAAATTTAAACGTAACATGCAACAATTTCAATTATTTCACTCAGTTACAGTTCATGTAAGGAAATCAGTCAATTGAAATGCGTTCGTTAGGCCCTAATCTATGGATTTCACATGACTGGGCAGGGGCGCAGCCATGGGTGGGCCAGGGTGGGCATAGGCCCACCCACTCAGGAACCAGGCCCACCAGTTAGAATGAGTTTTTCTCCACAAAAGGGCTTTATTACAGACAGAAATACTCAGTATTCATCAGCTGTCAAGGTGGCTGGTCTTAGATGATCCCGCAGGCGAAGAAGCTGGATGTGGAAGTCCTGGGCTGGCGTGGTTACACATGGTCTGTGGTTGTAAGGCAAAATGACGTTGGAATCGGCTTACGGTAGATCAATTAATATTACATTCTCTGGCAACAGATCTGGTGGACATTCCTGCAGTCACCATTCCAATTGCATGCTCCCTCATAACTTGATACATCTTTGGCATTTTGTGTTGTGTGACAAAACTGCACATTTTAGAGTGGCCTTTTATTGTCCCCAGCACAAGGTGCACCTGTGTAATGAGCAAGCTGTTTAACCAGCTTCTTGATATGCCACACCTGTCAGGTGGATGGATTATCTTGGCAGAGGAGAAATTGTCACTAACAGGGATGGAAACAAATTTGTGCACACAATTTGAGAGAAACAAGCTTTTTGTGCATATGGAACATTTCTGCGATCTTTTATTTCATCTCATGGAACATGGGACACTTTACATGTTGCGTTTATATTTTTGCAATACACTTGATTTTAGAAACAGTTCTAAATGAATAATTTTGCTCTCTAAAGGAGAGGCATTGACATGGCTGGCTGCATTGTGTGTGCCGAGGGTTTATGAGGTTGAGTCGTGCGTCTCTGTCCAGACTGGCTCTATTATACCACACCGAGATGATAGCTAGCTCCTATTCCAGGAGACCGATAAACAGAGATATAGATACCTGCTAATGTATCCTTTGTCTGCACTGTTTTTCCCTCTTTTTGGACTAAATGCACTGTGTTCGAAGCATATTTATTGAGTAATGATGGGCGTCTGTTTGCCTGTGATGTGAGCCGGAGCTCATCGTGTTTCTCTCCAGTATGCTCAGCAGGTGAGACTATGAAAGCACCCGTCTCGATGTGAGCCAACTCTGGCTGCTAGTGAGGGTCAGAACACACTGACACAACAGTTATGTCCCAAATGGCACCCTATTGCCTACGTAGTGCACAATTTCAAGCTTCTCTCTCTGTATGTGTACGGCATGAGGTTGAAGGAGGTGAAAAGAGATACTCCGCAGAGGAGAGAATACGAGCCATATGAAAAGATTATCATAATACAAATGAGGTGGTTTAGCTTCGGGGTGCTTGTTTTGGATGGCTTTAAGTTTCTACATTGGATACCGTTATGTATAAAAACAGCACTTTACTTTGCCCATGCTGATGTTCTTTGCTCTACAGAGGATGACGTAAATGTTTTACTGATCATATACACTAGGGGGAGTGGCCTCCTCAGACACTGAGGTACTCTGAACTGAACTGAACCTGGTGAACCGATGGACCCACCCAAACACACACACACACACACACACACACACACACACACACGACTAACCTGTACCCCCGCACATTGACTCGGTACCGGTACCCCCTGTATATAGCCTCGTTGTTGTTATTTCATTGTGTTCCTTTTTTAAAATGTTAGCCTATTTAGTAAATATTTTCTTAACTGCATTGTTGGGCTTGTAAATAAGCATTTCACAGTAAGGTCTACACCTGTTGTATTCGTCGCATGTGACAAATAACATTTGATTTGACACACACACACTCCAATGTATGCACAAGCGCGAACACGTGTGTACACGCAGACACGCGTACGAACACGTGCATAAACAAACACACACACACTTCCCTCAACTGAGCTAATATGAGCACTGAGCTTATAAACCCCATTCGATTACACAGAACACCAGCAGAGTGTTGATAGATAACTTATCCAACTCAATCACCATGAAGTACTCTTTTTTTCCAGAGTCTATTTAGACAATTATTTTAGGAAGAAAGACACAACCGTTTCATTTGAGATGCATCTACGTAGATTCCTGGCACACCATTGGCATCAGGAAGAATGTGGGACAGATTGTGAAAATATTAACATTTGACAGAGCAAACAGAAGTCAGGTGAAGTAGACGTGTTATGGGACGTTGCAAGAACATTCCTGCGTCCAGTTTTCTGAGAGTTAAGAGAATATTCCATCAACGTTCCACCGAACATGCACAGAACATGGTTGTCATGTTCTCAGAATATAAGATATTAATGTTCTAGACATGTTTCATGAGAATGTTGCAAGAACATTCCTGTGTCCAGAGGCTTAGGAGAATATTCCTTACACGGACATGGTCGTAGCAGGACGATCGGACTACCGTGAACCAAGAGGTTGTGAGTTCAAATCCCAGGTGAGGACATATTGAGTAATGACTACTAAATAATTGAACATGCACAATGTAATCATGTAAATGTGAAACGCTGTGTCTTAAAAGCACTGTGTGTGTGAGTATCCCTAACCTTGCCAACAGACAAAGAGCTGTGAATGGATCAGCGGTTCACCAATCAGGGCCTTAATAAACAAGACATGATCTGTAATAATTTTTTTGGGGGGGGCACAAATTGTTTTGCAACATTCCCATGAAACGTCTGTAGATGTCTCTATAACATGAAGAACTTATGTTCTGAGAACATAGCAGCCATGTTCTGTGGTGGGACGTTGATGGAATGTTCTCCTCACCCACCGAAAACTGGTACACAAATGCTTTTGCTACATTCTCAAGAAACATGTCTAGAACAACCACATTCTGGGTATGATCTATTTGACATTAAGGGCATGGTCTCTTGGAAATATTCCTTGTACGTTATGGGAACATTCCTGTGAAAACTTTAGTTGGTGACCTAATGACACTTTTAAGGGAACATTCTCTAAAGTTGTGGGAACCTTTGTTCTTAGTTGGGTTGTCCATCAGACAAGTAGGACAGATTTTTTACATGTCATAAAGCTCAGTCACTTGTTCAAAAATAAAAAATAAATGCCAAAACAGTGACAGAAAGTTGTGTTGTATCATGCAAGGAACCACTTCACAAAATAAAATGTATTATTATGACTGATATTGACAATGGAAGGCTGCTGGTCTCTGATCCCAAGTATTATATATCCTGCAGTTGTGGCCATTCGGACAATTTAAATCTATAATCTGCTTGTCCGACAATTTGCTTTACTTGCAAGTGGACAAGCGTTAATGTTGAACCCTGGAAGGCATTAAACGGAAGCATTTTTCTCTTTGACAAAAGCAGGTAACAGTGAGGAAAGTTGCTAATTCAATGCTCATTCAAAGCTATGTCCATGATTGCATCCCAAAAGGCACACTATTCCCTATATAGTGAAGGTGTGCACTATATAGGGATTAGGGTGCTATTTGAGACGCAACCCATGTCTCCGATGGTGGCTGTGACAGATAGTTTTCTCTCAGGCTGGGTTACAGTAGGCTGGCAGTGTGATGATGGATCTCCCCCCAGTTTATACACTGAGGCTGGAAGTAACTAGACTTCCAAGGCCAAACACAACGGGTGAAAAATGACTTAAAATTCATCCCAAATGGCACTCTATTCCCTATGTAGTGCATTACTTTTGAACAGGGCCCATAGGGTTCCGGACAAGAGTAGTGCACTATGTAGGGAACAGGATGCCATCTGGGATGCAGTCTGAATAAAGGTGGTTTATGAGGGTCATATTGGGGAGGCGGGGTGTCACTTCACCTAACGATGCCCCTTCACACCGCACGCTTCCTGGGATTCTGACTTTTCCCCTCAACCACTGCTCTACACTCTTTAAAAAAGGGCTCCTAAAGGGTTCTTCAGCTGTCCCCATAGGATAACCCTTTTGGGTTTAACTATTTTGAGTTCCATGTAGAACCCTCTGTGGAAAGGAATTTAACTTCTACATGGAACTTAAATGGGTTCTACCTGGAACCAAAAAGGGTTCTTCAAAGGGTATTCCGATGGGGACAGCCAAAGAACCCGTTTATGTTCTTGATAGAAACAAAGGTACTAAGGTAATATATAGGGCAGTAAGGGCTGGGAGAAAAAACTGTATTGTGAATACCGTGATACCTCTTTTTGCAATACTGTTTCGATTCAATGGCTTGTGAATCATAATATTGTAATCAGGCAAAAGGTTTTCTCCCTGGCAAGATGTAAAAGACCTTAGTACCATAGTATTTAAAATGTATTGCAATACAACAACGCCCTGGCTTGTGGCTTAGACCTAAGTTTGTCACACCACCATTAAACCCTGCAGAATATATTTTATTTTACCAGTCGCTGTTGGCTTTCTGCCTATTGGTCTCAGAGAAGGATTTTTCTCTGTTGCTGAAGTTGGGGCTATGCTTCTGTAGATATTTCTTTTTTACCGTGACTGTAGGGAGTTTCTTCATCCTGTCCAGTCTGGTTAGTTTCTATTGACCATGATTAGCGTAGTTAAACATGTATACTGCATTGGAGAGCGAGGAGTGTGTTCAGTTTACTAGCTAGACAGTGGGGACATAGGGTGCAAATAGACGGGTAGCCAGAGGGGCAAAGCGAAGGTTCTCAGCTGCAGTATAGTGCCACACTTTCATGTTTGGTGTTTTGTTCAAATTCAAACAGAAAGATAAAACAACCCCCCTCCACTGGCTGCTATTAAAGATGTGAGATGATTTGAAGCTTGCTGGTAGCTGAAGCTCTCAGGGAGTCACTCTGTCTTTCTCTACGCTCTACTCTACTCTACTAGTCCTCTGTCTCTCAGTCTTTTTCTACCTCGTCTGTGGTTGAATTGAAGAAAACTGAGTTTGGGGGTGTAGCTAGCGTTTCCTCTTGTGCTTCTATATTTCAGAGTGCTGGGTCCAGCTGTGACCTTCAGGGTGGGCTCCAACCCTCATAATGTCAGCACTGCAGACCTGGCCCACATTGCAGGTACGACCACTCTCTCTCATTTACACCAGTCGATATCCTCCCAAATCCACCCACCAATCATTACCTATATCGTGCTCATCGTCATTTATTGGGTTCACCATCGAGGGAAGATACAGTGAAACCTCTGATAGTGTCAAAGCAGAGTTGATCGTTGATTCGCACAAACATTTAGTCATGTTTTGTGTTTCACACAGGATGACAAGCGTTTCCTACTGAGACACATAGGCGGTGGCCCAAATGGCAGCATATTCCCTATTTAGTGCACTCTCTGGTCAAAAGGAGTGCACTATATAGGGAGTAGGGTGCCATTTGGGATGTAGAGTGTGACTCTGGATGGGCTTCATCTGCTCTCCTCGCACATCCGCTAGACTGACGGACAGGCTCGGACAAGCTCGCCTTCGTAAAGCCAGGCAGTTTGATGTGGTCTGATAGAAAGGTGTCATGATGAGAGCGGGAAAAAAAGGATTTGTTATTTCAGTATGCATCGCTCCCGCACCGCACTACACTACACCGCGCCGCTGGCATTGTCTGAACTTGATCAACAAGGGAGTGTGACGCCCTTGCTTCGGTTGGAAATGACTTTGAGAAGCAGCGAGCAACAGTCCAACAGTCAATAACATTGGGGTTGGAACAACAGCAGTAACAACACTAACACAAACCACATGGAGCCTTTTTAAATTGGCTAAAATGTGCTGTTGTTTCATTCAGTGGAATTTGGCACCACTCTCCTCCTGTTGTATTATTGGGTGGTATATAGTGGTTGGTTTCTGTCCTATCCATTTACGGAGATGCAACAACAACACTAGGAAATAGGAAGAAGACCCTTACGGAAAAACCATGTGAAACCATGTGTTTTTGGAACACTTCACATGCAATGATTTTATTACATGAAGTTCCACATGTGGACTTTCAAATGTGATCACATAACCTTTCACATGTGGATTCAAATCTTCACCCATTTCACCGTATTTTTCATATGAGATTTCACAGGTACTGTCCTGCAAAAAAATAAAAAAATAACAGCAGTTAGGATCTCTCCAGAATGTCACACGGTCACAGTGTTTTTCAATTGACACACGTGATTACGTAGTGTGTGTGTACGCTAATTATTGTTCAATGTGTTCCTCAGCAGGGATTTGAACTCACAACCTTTTGGTTCACGGCATTCTGATCTTCCTACTACACCACCATGTCTGTGTGAATAACTGATTTCACCTGTATCCCTACACTTTGGACTTTAAAGTACATCTCAGCTTTGTTAAAAAAAACTCTCAAGAAAACTATTATATTTATCATGGTGATTCAGGAGTAACATTAAAACATAATAATATGTCTCACCAACATTAGACAACTATACAGAAAACCCTCAAATTGCTGAAATAAGTCAATTAAATCAATGTTGAGAGAATAGTCAGATTAATGGACAACTAAAATAGAAGTGCAGAGATTTATTATGGGTGATAAATGTGTAGAGAAACGCTATAGACTTTGCAGCGCTCCCAGAGGTTGTGAGTTGAAATCCCAGGTGGGGTCATATTGAAAAGTCAGTACTAAGTGATCATGTTAAATACAATCATATTCTCATTGATTAAAGATTTGTTACACTATTTTAGCTGAACATCGTACCACTTACTTGAAAACCCCCATGTAATTTTCATTCCCTTACAACAACAAAAAAGTGAAATTTGCAGAATTGTTTTTTTTCACGTGAGGTCAGTTGTTCACCTGTGAAACCATATGTTGTATTAAATTTAGAGTTGGCATGTTAGTACCACCTTTTCACATGTGGGGAGAATAACATTTGACATTTGCACTTTCTAACTCTCACATGTGAACATCTAACTCTCACATGTTGAATTGCAATTGTGAAACACTTGAAATGTTGCATCCCCATGTTGTCACATTTATTTCACATGAGATCATGTTTTCACGTGTAGTTTCATGTTATCACATGTTGCTTATACATGTTGTCACATGGTATCAAATTAACTTCACATAAGATCACGTGTTTTTCTGTAAGGGGGGTGGGTTCGGGGCTTGGGTTGTGTGTGACTTGAAACGTAAAGATGTCTGAAAGATGATGAAAAGGTGTCTGGATTGGTTGGTGTTACATGTGTATCGAAGCTGTGATTGTGCAAGCACCAGACTTAACAGTTACTCCCCAATTCTAGTGCTGTAGACCCCTATGGGTACGTCTATCAGTAATCGGTTGAGATGTTTCCGTGTGTGTGTGCGTATGCTTGCATGCTTCCACGCTGGTGCGTGTCTGTCCGTGTCTATGTGGAGTGATTCGACTGTTGATTAGGCATCGTGGAGGGAGAGCTAATGACAGCAGCGAGTTGGGCTGAAATGTCAGACCAAATGTTAAGTCGACATGATCAACATCCTGACCACTATTGATGAATTATGAATCCAGCCGACCAGAATACCAATGACTGACTGAGAGGTGCATGGTGTAACACATGGGGGATGTGTGAAACTTACTCCTCGGCCTTAGGTGTCCCGCTTGCGTTGCCTCCTTAGCTAGCTTTTGAGGTGGTGCGATCAGCTAAGATGCTTGAGGGAGGGCGGCCACGTATGGGCCGAATCAGGAGGAAGTGGTACTCACTAAGCGAGCAGCGTGTCTTTTACACTGGCAGGAAGAATACTTATATATCCCCTTAGACAGTCACACTGTTTCAGTTGGGCAATGCATAGTACAGGGATGGGCAACTGCCCCCTACCCCCTTTTTGTAGGCCCGTGGATCCCTTTCCAAAAACGACAAAATCTTGCAATAATTGGGAACTCAGTCAGGGTCTAAACTTATTGTTGCGCGTTAAAATAGTAGAATACACAAGGTGCAATTTTGAAATATGGTTGTGCATCAGCAGTTTTTCTCTTATGTCAGTCACAGAAAGTCACTCACTTAGCCCATTTCAGCAAAATAAATTGTACGTTGGTAAATTAGTTTAGCCAGCTATATGAACTTGTAGTAATCATGGTCAAATTACCGACTGAGGGGCCCTCATTGATTTTGTTAATCACTCTCACTCAGATATCATATAAAAAAACGCCATTTCTCTCCGACCTATGGCAAAATGTGTAGAATTGCAGCAAACTTTCTTTAAAACTGCAACATTTTCTCTAAATCCCATGGCAAGAATTGCAGGAAATTAACTAAAAAAGATTTTATCTTAGGGCTCCCAAAAGGCTAGGGCCGGCTCTGACTGCATGTGTGAGTATGGATGTGGGTACACAGACCCCAAGTTACAAACTGGAAATATCACATTTACATAAGTATTCAGACCCTTTACTCAGTACTTTGTTGAAGCACTTTTGGCAGCGATTACAGCCTCGAGTCTTCTTGGCTATGACAGTACAAGCTTGGCACACCTGTATTTGGGGAGTTTCTTCCATTCTTCGCTGCAGATCCTCTCAAGCTCTGTCAGGTTGGGTGAGGAGCGTTGCTGCACAGCTATTTTCAGGTCTTTCCAGAGATGTTCGATCAGGTTCAAGTCCAGGCTCTGGCTGGGCCACTCAAGGACATTCAGAGACTTGTTCCGAAGCCACTCCTTGCGTTGTCTTGGCTGTGTGCTTAGAGTCGTTGTCCTGTTGGAAACAGTAAAGTGGTCTGAATACTTTCCGAATGCACTGAAATTATATTATTCTGCATTATTATAAATTATTTTCCAGAATGTTTTATACTTATAATGCTCATACTGTAGTACTTCAGAAGTTAAATGAAGATGCTCTGGGTTGAATGTGAAACATAAACTGACAGCCAAATCCCTCGGCCTCCTGGGTAATGCTGGGTTACCTTTGACTTCTGTGTGACTGCATGAACAACATGGCCGCATGATGAACTTGTCACTCGCACGCACGCAAGCAAGCACGTACGTATGCATACACACACACACAGTGAGTTTTATTTCTTAAGCATTCTGTTGTCAACTGACAACGTCACAAAAAGTATGCGTGCTTATTAATTTGGCCAGGAGGCTTGCATTATGGTTCTGAACGGTCAGATAGCTAGCACTAGCTGCCATGTGGGGAATTGTAGCTGGTTTGTTTCAGCTGGTTGTATCATGTTATTGATACCATGTCTTGTTTTGAGGTGTTTTGACTGATGTCAAAATTCGCTAGCTAGCTAACCAACAACTGTAACGATGTATTTGAGAGACAAGTGCTCATTGTGCAAATTCGTTTGTTTTCAATGAACATTTGGAGACAAAATATAGTTTGTCAACAGTCTAAGCCAACACTATCTGTTTTGCTGAGTAGTTGTGTACCTGTCTGTTTTGTTGCTAAACAACCAACCATCTATAGAAACCCCTTTTTAGTGGAGAGAATCAGAAGAGAGCAAGATCACATTGATTGGGAGAATAGACCTGTGTCAAAGATAGCTCCATTTAAATGCATACATTTTTCCCATGTCTTTGTGAAGGTCTTAAACTTGCAACTTTAAATACATTTCTTCATCTTTACATGTTATGACATACATTTACATTATACATTTACATTGAATAACGTTTATTTATTACATTATACATCTATGTGAGTGAGGTGTTTTGATATCTTTCTACTAAATCAGTTTAAAATCAGAGTAGATAGCCAGAGCATATATTTATCAGCTAGTATGTCTATCAACAGTTGTTGCAGTGACATTCTAATGAAATTGATACTTGCATAGTGGAGTCTTTTGTTAAGACATGTAGCTCGCTAGATAGCGAGCTACATGACGTTACTACACTGCATGAATCTGCAGGTAGCTAATCAACCACGTTCAATGTTAGCTAGCTAACATTAGGCTATAACCAGTCAAGCAAATGGCTCTGAGTTGCGAATAACAATTTCATACACATAATGTTAGCTAGCGAGCCAGCCAGTTAACGTTCGCTAGCTAACAGTACACTTTAACTTGAAATGAAACCACTTTCTGTCGAAATTAGAAATGTGTAATATCTGAAAATGTAGCTAGCTAGACTATCTTACCCATATACATAATGGATGGCTGTGTCTACTATTGGCTGCCATGGTTGCCCTTAGTTTGAAGATGTAATACGGAGACAGGTGTTTTCTCCAGCTCCGTAGCTATCATACTCGAATTCTACTGATTTCAAAACTCGATTCTCCAGAAAGTGGAGAGCATACACGTAACGTTAGCTAGTGAGCCAGCTAACATTAGCTAGCTAACAGTACACTTTAATTTGACATTAGGCTTCTGCACTTTTACTACGCGATACATTAAAAAAAAGCAGCGTCAGACAGGATTAACTACACATACTGACCAGCTCAAATAGACAGAAGCATGCTATATGGCAGACCAATCTAAACTAATCTCTTGGCATGTCCAGCCCACTCATTATCTCAGCCAATCATGACTAGCGGGAAGGTTGACGGCTTTTTCTGTGGCTTAACCAACTAGGTTCGTAATTTAAGTTTATTCGTATTTACAAATGGCATACAAGTCTGTTAAGGCACATGAAAGTTCACATGTTTGAGAAGGCATTTCTGCCAAAAAACGCATTTTGATCTAAAAAAAATTTACGTTCAAACGGCTCTCATGTGAAGTAGTGACCCTAGTTTCCTGAAACGGGTCACATATGTAATTGAAAAGCCATCTTATAGGGAGAGAAAGGTCCCATTGAAAATCCTTCTTATCGGGGTAGAGATCCCATTGAAAGCAAATGGTGCATCCCAAATGGAACCCTATTCCCTATATAGTGCACTACTTTTAACCAGAGCCCAGTATAAAGAGGAGGAGATTTGCTACCTCAATGAAAGTATTGCCTTCTTTTGGCTATGGGTTCTTACTGGTAGAATAAGGAGTGAAAAGCATGATGGGAGGTTTCACTGTATTAGTGAAGGTAAGAGCTACTAGGAGCTCTTGTGTTCTGCTCAACTGGAAAACTGGTGGACAAAGACCCGTGCTCACTAATCCCCGCATGGCTAGAAAACAAAAGATAAGGCGGCTGCTTTATCAAAACTACTAGGCTATTGTGTGTGTGTGCGTGTGTGTGTGCGTGCGTGCGGGAAATGATTTATTCAAGTTTTGATGAAGTGCCGACCAAGCTGTAAAAAACAATGTTGCAATGTGTCATTAAAGACACTTTCTTTTTGCTCCTTTATTCGCTCATGCTCGCTCTCTCTCTCTCTCCTTATTCTCTCTCTCTGATCGAATGAGGTTCTGAATGTGGTGAAAAGCCGTATACTTCAGACTGCTCTGCAAACATGTAAATCACGTTCACTTGGGAAATTGGTTCTGTCAAAATTGGTTACGCTCACTGCTAACCAACGTTTCTTTAGCCACGGGAAATGTAATACCCCTCTCATTTTCCCCTCCTTTTTTGTTTCTTCTGTGTACAGTAACTGGATAGGTGGAAACATGCATGGTTTGTTTTTGTTTCCTTAGAGCAATTACTGTATGTGAACCAAGATCATGCATACAGTGTTAAACACATTTACATGCATTTGTGAAACGTCTGAAAAATAAAATGTTGTCTGTTTTTTAAGCAATTTGCATTATCTTCCATTAATTTCAGCATGTCATTGGATATGCAATTGATGATGCTTAATTTTTGTTGTTGTTGCTTACACCGCATTCTATTGGCAAATCTTGTCAATGACATCATGTATAAGTATGGCACACTATTCTATTCTATTACGTCTACCAAGTATGTGTTTCTCTTCCAACCACTAACATATCACACTAATTGCATTCGCCCCCCTATGAAGCTCAGACAGTGATCGGGACGCACTGTCCACACTCTGTGGTCAAGGATGGGTGGCTGTGTGGAGGATGTGTAGGCTGGTGGGCTGGGGGTGAGGCACACCTTTGTTTGGACTGTCATGGCTGGTCGACCCCAGGGGCCCAGCAGGGTGCCCCGGGCTCCAGGCCGTGAGAACCACAGCCCTGGTCAATGAGCTGTGATCCTCTGGACTGACAGGGGCCAGCAGCCGGGGCCATCTGGAGCAGATCTGGAGAGGGGGAGGGAGAGAGGGAGAGAGATGCAGTCAGGGGGAGAGAGACAATAGGCAGAGATCTAATTCATATATAAATAATTTAGATACAATTTGAATGTAGAGAGACTGAGACACTGCGTTCCCCTCAGTCAGGGAAAGATATCCACACACACATATATTTATAACAGCCACGCTATAGAATGCTGGTCTCTGTCTTCCCTCCAGCCGAGCAGATTAGCATAGATCACCAACGGAGAATATCAGTGTTTTATATCTATGGGTTTCATAGAACGCTGATTTCCCTCTTCTCTCCACGCAGAGCTGACCTTCAGTCCAACAAACACTTGTCAAAATGCCAAACATAATTGCCTAGGCTCTTCACACAAAGTAATGGGATTTATCTCCCGCTCACCCAGACACTAACAGTAACGGCTGGAGAAATGGATGTGTGTGTGTGTCTTTGTGTCTATGTGTTCATGTTCTAACATCTGTATCAATGAGCACAGAGGTTAGAGATCACTTTTATCTCTCTCTCTGTCTCGCTCTGTGTGTGTGTGTGCGTGTGCGTGTGCGTGTGTGTGTGCGCATGTGATCTTTGTCTGCTCTCTCTGGTTGAGTGGCTTCAGTGTGGTGATCAAAATCTTCCTCGCTCTCATCTCCGTCAGTACCCCTGGCAGCGTGTGTGTGTTTGTGTGTCTGTTCTCTCTACCGTGGTACCGTCACCTGTCAGTCCAGGCAGCACTCAAAGGCCTTCTCGCATCACCTCTTCCGGGAGACACACACACACTCACACACGCACACAATGCAACACACTGTTGACGGTTACTCGATATGACACATATCACCTCTCCATTTCCCATTTATACATTGTGATCGTTGCAATATCCATCTCATCTATGTTTACGGTCATGGGAATGAGTGACAATAATTTGTGTATGGGGCGCATGCGCACGTCCCAATAGCTGCAGGCTAAGAGAAACTTCAGCTACGAGCATTGATCTCCCATATCAGGGGATTAGGTCTACTCTCGCTTGTAAGTTCACCATGCTAACCCTCACTCCAGCACACTAACATGACTACATCCTGTAGTCTCGCAGGGATCACTGTCAGAATATAATATACTCACATACTCTATTAAAGCACCAACTGTAAAGGCTGTCAGTTTATAAGCTGTCTAATTTTTGTGAGTGGTCAGTTCACTCTCCCTGGTATCCAGACTGAACTGAGGATCTATCCCTTTGCCTAGAGACTGCAGAGTATGCCCTGTAAACCCTTTCCTGTTGTTTTTACGGTAATTTACAGGAAGCCAGTTGCCTGTAAGTTACCATAAAAAAGGTACAGTGTGTTACCGTACCATATTTTGCAGTATCCAATACTGTTACTGTGATATTTTTTTCCATAGTTTTTATGATTACTGTAATTACTGTAAAACAACAGTACAGTGCATTACTGTAATGCTATTAGGGTAACTGTAATGAATTAATTAATTAAATTCTTTGGGGGAGATAGGGGTTTATTTGACAGTATTTGACAGTATTTAGATGGGATTGGTGCAAACAGCTTGGCAGCTAGGTAATGTATTTCCATATTACGGCATATGCCAGAATGCCAGTTTGGAAGCCTTTGTTAAGTCCTCCATGTTACGGCTGTCGTCTTCCTCCTCTTCCTCGGACGAGGAGAGGAGAGAAGGATCGGTGGACCAATACGCAGCGAGGTAATTAGACATAAATGATATTTATTGAAACACAAAGACGAAATACGAAAACACTTGGAAATTACAAAATAACAAACACGACGTAGACAGACCTGAACATGGAACTTACATAACTACACGCAGAACTCACGAACAGGAACAGACTACATCAAACGAACGAACAGCCAAGACAGTCCCGTGTGGTGCACATACACAGACACGAAAGACACAGGAGACATTCACCCACAAACAAACAGTGAGAACAACCTACCTTAATATGACTCTCAATCAGAGGAAATGCCAAACACCTGCCTCTAATTGAGAGCCATACCAGGCAAGCCTTTAACCCAACATAGAAACACAACACATAGAAATGCCCACCCCGCTCACGCCCTGACCAATAAACACATACAAAACAAGAGAAAACAGGTCAGGAACGTGACACTCCAGAAGTGCATATGATATAAATGACCACATTTTGGTATTATATATCACTTGCACTTCTAGATGCCATAACAAAGGCTTCCTAACAGTTACTACAGCAAAAAAACTGACCAAAGGACATGGTAAATCCTACTCAACCATTAAACGTTTAAAGTAAATGTCCAGTGTTTCCAGATTTCTATGAAATATGACCGAAAATGATTTACAATAGGAGTGAAATAGTTTTCCTTCCACCCAAAGAATTATGTTAAAAAGCAGCTTTTCTGTGTTGGATGGGCGTTCACCAACAACAAATTAGTGTGGGCAGTTTGAGTTTGAGGAAGGGTGTGTTAGTGTTTTTCCCCAATTTATGCTTTGGCCACAAATATGAATATAGGATGAGTCAACAATATTATTTGGATATGAATTAAGAGCAACTGGACCTTTTAAATAGTGATGTAACGTTGCCCGGAGCTCCGAGGCATGAGTCGAAATCGCTAAGCAGTATACTTCGAAGCAGTGTTCTGATGCCTGTATCACTTTATCAGAAGCACGAGATCAATGACATCAGAAGCTTCGTTACCACCTCATTGGTTTGGTATTGGTAGAAGACAAAAAGGCTACAATGCGCATGCAGTATGGGGTGTGGGACGTCATCTATAGTAATTTGGCTGCTCTGAATTATTTTGAGCAGCAGGTGCCACTAGTGTACACTGTGTTGATCAAAGCCTCGAGTAATGAATCTACAATATTTTCAACACAATCAGCTAGAAAACCTCAATGCTTCAGGAAGCTTTGTTTGAACATCACTACTTTTTAAAGCAAGATTTTCAATGGAGAGTTACTTTAAGCCTTGCTGCACTCCAATCTGTCCCCTATACACATTTATTTGACAGTGCAGCGATACCACATATCAGTCAAATTGGTACAGCACTCTTACTAACGGGTGGCTAATTATGTGGGAGTTTCATTCAGGAAATCTGTTTACCAAGTATTGCTATAAGTTAAAAAAGAGACGTGATCGCGTCTCAATGTAATCAAGTTATGAAATTATTGTTATTTTCAAATACATCTCTTTCTGAGCTTAGTGTGGTAAATGTTCAGTGTACAAATTATTGTAATTGTGTTCTGGAACTCCGACCATACGCTTTGACAAAAAAACGTCCCATGGCTGAATCTAGTTGGCTATCCCTGCTTTAGTGGATGTGCTTTGATTTTGTTGACCTTGTGTGGCATTTTATTTTGAGCATTCCAAAATACAGTAAGTGAACTGCTGCTGTATTTTATATACAATATTTTATGGTAATGTCCAAAATACATCAATCATTATGGTAACGTCCAAAATACATCAAATATGAATATGAAAAAAAACATGATGGTTTTAAAGTGTGATTATGTCCCAAACTGCACCCTATTCTTTTTACAGTTTACTTCTTTTGACCAGGGCCCATAGGTCTCTGATCGAAAGTAGTGCACTTTTTAGGGAATGGGATGCCATTTGGCATGCAAACTATGACTTTCATTAGTCCAGTGTTAGAACATCATGAATTTGATCCTGAGAAGAGAAGGAGAGGAGAGAAGGCAAGATGAAAATAAGTTGTATGTGTAATGTGTGTTAAATAGTTTTTTCCCCCCCTCAATCTACACACAATACCCCATAATAAAGTGACATTTTTACAAATTTCTATTAAAAATAAAAAAACGGATACATTATTTACATAATTATTCAGACCCTTTGTATCTTGTTTCCATTGATCACCCTTGAGATGTTTCTACAACTTTGGAGTCCACCTGTGATAAATTGGAGTCCACCTGTGGTAAATTAAATTGATTGGACATGATTTGGAAAGGCACCTGTCTATGTAAGGTCCCACAGTTGACAGTGCATGTCAGAACAAAAACCAAGCCATGAGGTTGAAGGAATTGTCCATATAGCTCCGAAACAGGATTGTGTCAAGACACAGATCTGGCAAAGGGTACCAAAACATTTCTGCAGCATTGAAGGGCCTCAAGAACACAGTGGCCTCCATCATTAAATGGAAGATGTTTGGAACCACCAAGACTCTTCCTAGAGCTGGCCGCCTGGCCAAACTGAGCAATTGAGGGAGAAGGGCCTCGATCAGGGAGGTGAGCAAGAACCCATTGGTCACTCTGACAGATCTCCAGAGTTCCTCTGTGGAGATGGGAGAACCTTCCAGAAGGACAACCATCTCTGCAGCACTCCACCAATCAGGCCTTTATGGTATGGTGGCCCAACAGAAGCCACTCCTCAGTAAAAGGCACATGGCAGCCCACTTGGAGTTTGCCAAAAGGCACCAAAGGACTCTCAGACCATGAAAAACAAGATTTTTTGGTCTGATGAAACCAAAATGTAACTATTTGGCCTCAATGCCAAACCTTTACGTCTGGAAGAAACCTGGCACCATCCCTACTGTGAAGCATGGTGGTGGCAGCATCATGCTGTGGGGACATTTTTCAGCGACTGGGAGACTAGTCAGGATCGAGGGAACGATGAATGGAGCAAAGTACAGAGAGGTCCTTGACGAAAACCTGCTCCAAAGCGCTCAGGAACTCAGACTGGGGTGAAGGTTCACCTTCCAATAGGACAACGACCCTAAGCACACAGCCAAGACGATGTAAGAGTGGCTTTGGGACAAGAGTAGCTTCCCAGACTTGAACCCGATCTAACTTCTCTGGAGAGACCTGAAAGTAGCTGACAGAGTTTGAGAGGATCTGGAATGGGAGAAACTCCCCAAATACAGGTATGCCAAGCTTGTAGCGTCATACCCAAGAAGACTCAAGGCTGTAATCGCTGCCCAAGGTGCTTCAACCAAGTACTGAGTTAAGAGTCTGAATACTTATGTAAATGTTATATTTCATTATTATTTTTTTATACATTTGCAAAAGAAAAAGTGCTTTGTCGTTATGGGGTATTGTGTGTAGATTGATGAGGGTAAAAAACAAACAATTTAATCATTTTTAGAATAAGGCTGTAACGTAACAAAATGTGGAAAAAGTCAAGGTGTCTGAATACTTTCCGAATGCACTGTTACTGCTTCTCAGAGGTGTGACAATGGGGGTTGGAGAGATAATACAGAGAATGCTGAATTCCTAAGACAATACAGAGGACAATCTTGCATACAGTTGACAAGAAGAGTCATTTCGTGGGCTGCCCTACACAACCTCGTGATTGTTCCCCAGTATTATCCTACTAGTACTACAGCGGTGTGTGTGTCGTTCGGTAAACATGTTTATTGTGTCAACAGCTCTGTGATCGGCGAAGTTGAAGACAGTAACAGACGCCTGTCAACAGCCGGCCTGAGCTCTAGTGTATTAGAAGATCTCGCTGTAGACAGGGATTAGTGTCTCTGGCATTGTTTGTTTGCTAATTCCATCTCCAAGGTATTTGTGGAAAACAGGCATGAATAATTTAACGTGGTTTCGAAGTGGACGAAAGGAAACAATCAGGGAGCATGGGAGATTAATGAAAGTGAAAAATGAAAAGCCAATTGTAAAAAGCTCAAACTTTTCCAACACCAAGGGAGAACCATTGGTAAACGGAAATTGAAGACGTATTATGAATTGAAAGCATCTAAACAAGGAGAAATGAATTGAAAGTGGTATGCGGGTCAAAGCATGTTGTTTTGGAATTAAGATAACGGTATCCGCACAAACCACCGCTGCGCTGCATATCCCAATTGAATGAATGTATTGTTTGGTTTTGATAAATAGGTGACGTTTTAAACACCAAACATCTCGCCAAACAGCCATAAGGTCGTGAATACATTTGCAATGCCAAGTGAGTGTCAGACTGTATCTTGTTTATGTTCAGACTCATATTGATACCAGTGTAACATATGCACTCAACATATTTATCCATGCTTTTAGATCCTCCAGAGCTCTGGGCCCCGTGAGCGTTATCCTGGAGACAGGAGAGGAGTGTGTGTGTGCTTGGACTCGCACAGCTTTCCAGACCAAGCACACAATCATGTGACAGGATGGTCCTCTTACATCACAAAGAACAGTAGTCATTCGCACTTTGTTTGTGTATGGACCACTGTTTGCCCTTTGTGCTTGTTTGTGGAGCCGGAAACAAAGACTTGTGGTCACAGTTTTAACATGAGTTATTGATGAAATGTCCTAATTCAAATACATGTAAACATGACGACACCACAAAGTTATCTACCTAGCTATAAGGGTTTGGAATGGAAACTGAGCCTTCGGAATTATACCACTACACTAAGTATACAAAACATTAGGAACACCTGCTCTTTCCATGACATAGACTGACCAGGTGAATCCAGGTGAAAGCTATGATCCCTTATTGATGTCACTTGTTAAATCCACTTCAATCAGTGTAGACGAAGAGCAGAAGACCGGATTTTTAAGCCTTGAGACATGGATTGTCTATGTGTATGGGTGAATGGGCAAAACAAAATATTAAAGTGTTTTTGAAAGGGTGTGTGTGGGGTTGTGAAAGGGTTGTAGGTGCCATGGTGCACCAGTTTGAGTGTGTCAACAACTGCAACGCTGCTGAGTTTTTCACGCTCAACAATTTCCTATGTGTATAAAGAATGGTCCACCACCCAAAGGACATCCAGCCAACTTGACACAACTGTGGGAAGCATTGGAGTCAACACTGGCCAGCATCTCTGTGGAACACTTTCGACACCTTGTAGAGTCCATGCCCAACGAATTTGGCTGTTTTGAGGGCAAAAGGCAGTGCAACTCTATGTTAGGAAGGTGTTCCTAATGTTTTGTACACTGTGTACATTAAAGGAGAAGTTTAAGGGATTCCATACATTTAAACTAGTTCAGTGGTGTGTGTGCTCTCCCCCTTTTTCTTCCATGGATTGCAGAACTGAGACAGCTGTGACTCGTGACTTGCTGGAGACAGGCCTCGCTCTGCTCCGTTGTCAGTGAATTACGGATTCACAAATCCGCGAACTGTGGACAAATTCATTGTTTTATTGAATGTATACGGCCGATTTAGCTATTTTTGTCAAAAGAACAATAGTTTTTTTGAGTCAGGAAATGTGTACTTTTCCACCTAAAACATTTGCAATTATTTTATATCATTATTTTATATAGCCGACCTTCACAGCAGCAGAGATGGGTAACAACTGTGCATGTGTAACCTCGTGGGGGAAACCCTGCACACGATATGTCCTTACATGGAGCTTGTTGTCACAGTTGTATTTGGTGGGAGAAAGAGCTTTTGATAGAGTTAGGTCTATCGGAGGTAAAGTTAATAATTACGCACAGTGGAAAAAGAGATAGTAACAAGAGCAGGCTCGTGTTTGGTTCCTGGCTGCGCTTTATACAGGACATCAATGGAAGAAGGCACCAAATTCTACCGTTTTCTGGTATAAGATACATATAGATGCAGAAGATGGTTAGTAGCAATTAGAAATAGTAAATACAATGTAAAAACTCCTGCAGCCAACCTTGTGTGTAGCAAGCAATTCAGCAACGATGCATATGAACGAGATATGCAATCTGAAATGATGGGGACAGGAAACCATAGGATACTGAAAGATTCAGCTGTTGCTATTGTATTTCCATGGGCTGGCAATTCTTCTGCCATTATGGTGCTGTACATTTACAGGGAAAAGTTGTCCTGTGTAGTGCACTAAATAGGGAATAGTGTGCCAATTTGAGAATGAGGAGATACCTGTAACGGTTCCAATGGTGGACATGAAAGAGTCAGGTGCAGAGAGCAGGGTAATCTCAATCGAGTGGATATTTATTTCACCCAGAAATAATCACATAAACGGCGACGCCACATAAACAACGGGCGCGTCAAAATATGGTCCAATAAAAGTAGGACTGAAATCCACTATAACAACACCACCAACACAAACAGAAAAACAAGCCCGCACAAAAGTCGGCGGGCCAACTGGGTTTAAATAACCCCCTACCCTAAACACAAAACAGGTGATACAAATTAGACAAACTCAAAAGAAAACAGAAAAGGGGATCGTGGCAGCTAGTAGACCGGAGACGACGACCGCCGAGCGCCGCCCGAACGGGAAGAGGCACCATCCTCGGCGGGATTCGTAACAATACCTTTCTCAGTGTGTGTTTGCCCCAGGTCATCTCAGACAGTGCTCGTAGGGGATCAGTTTACAAGGAACAGCATCGATCCCGTTCAGCCACACTGTGAACGCCAGTAGAGCCGCAGCCCATCTTGTTCTGCTGCTAGAAATTTCACAGTTTAGACAGGCAGAACCTTTCTCTGTCCTGCCCTCTTTCCCCCCATGTCTTCTCCTCCCTTTGTCCTCCATCTTACCCTCTTTGTCACGATCGTCTTGAGGATAATGAGTGGACCAAGGCGCAGCGTGTGAAAAATACATCTTCTTTTATTTGGAAGACAAAAACGAACGAAAACAAAACAACAAACAGACGACCCTGAAGCTATATAAACAAATGGTGCTGACACTGACCACTACACAATGACATAGACAATTACCCACAAACGCATAATGCCTATGGCTGCCTTAAATATGGCTCCCAATCAGAGACAAATGAAAGACAGCTGTCTCTGATTGAGAACCACTCAGGCAACCATAGACATACCTAGACACATTCACTAAACACAACCCCATACACTAAACCCAACACCCCCTTTACCATATAACCACCCAAGACGAGACAAAACACAAACATTCCCCATGTCACACCCTGACCTAACTAAAATAATAAAGAAAACAAAGAATACTAAGGCCAGGGCGTGACAGTACCCCCCCCCCCCAAAGGTGCGGACTCCGGCCGCAAAACCTAACACAGAAGGGGAGGGTCCGGGGTGGGCCTTCCTATGGCGGTGGCTCGGGTGCGGGACGTGACCCGCACTCCACCATTGTCAATACCAGCTTTGGTGTCTCTTGTAGATCCTGGCTGACTGGCGGCTCTGGAAGATCCTGGCTGGCTGGCGACTCTGGCTGCTCATGGCTGGCTGGCGACTCTGGCTGCTCATGGCTGGCTGGCGACTCTGGCTGCTCATGGCTGGCTGGCGACTCTGGCTGCTCATGGCTGGCTGGCGACTCTGGCTGCTCATGGCTGGCTGGCGACTCTGGCTGCTCATGGCTGGCTGGCGACTCTGGCTGCTCATGGCTGGCTGGCGACTCTGGCTGCTCATGGCTGGCTGGCGACTCTGGCTGCTCATGGCTGGCTGGCGACTCTGGCTGCTCATGGCTGGCTGGCGACTCTGGCTGCTCATGGCTGGCTGGCGGCTCTGGCTGCTCATGGCTGGCTGGCGGCTCTGGCTGCTCATGGCTGGCTGGCGGCTCTGGCTGCTCCTGTCTGACGGAAGGCTCTGGCTGCTCCTGTCTGACGGAAGGCTCTGGCTGCTCCTGTCTGGCGGAAGGCTCTGGCTGCTCCTGTCTGGCGGAAGGCTCTGGCTGCTCCTGTCTGGCGGAAGGCTCTGGCTGCTCCTGTCTGGCGGAAGGCTCTGGCTGCTCCTGTCTGGCGGAAGGCTCTGGCGGCTCCTGTCTGGCGGACGGCTCTAGCGGCTCCTGTCTGGCGGACGGCTCTGAAGGCTCAGGACAGACGGGCGGCTTTGAAGGCTCAGGACAGACGGGCGGCTTTGAAGGCTCAGTACAGACGGGCGGCTTTGAAGGCTCAGGACAGACGGGCGGCTTTGAAGGCTCAGGACAGACGGGCGGCTTTGAAGGCTCAGGACAGACGGGCAGTTCAGGCGGCGCTTGGCAGACAGACAGCTCAGACGGCGTTGGGCAGACGGGCAGTTCAGGCGCCGCTGGGCAGACGGCAGACTCTGGCAGGCTGAGGCGCACTGTAGGCCTGGTGCGTGGTGCCGGAACTGGTGGTACCGGGCTGGGGACACGCACCTGAAGGCTAGTGCGGGGAGAAGGAACAGGGCATACTGGACCCTGGAGACGCACATTAGGCCTAGTGCGTGGTGCCGGAACTGGTGGTACCGGGCTGGGGACACGCACCTGAAGGCTAGTGCGGGGAGAAGGAACAGGGCATACTGGACCCTGGAGACGCACATTAGGCCTAGTGCGTGGTGCCGGCACTGGTGATACCGGGCTGGGGACACGTATCTCAGGGCTAGTGCGGGGAGCAGCAACAGGACGCACAGGACTCTGGAGACGCACAGGAGGCTTGGTGCGTGGTGCCGGAACTGGTGGTACCGGGCTGGAGACATGCACCATAGGGCGAGTGCGTGGAGGAGGAACAGGGCTCTGGAGACACACTGGAAGCCTGGTGCAGGCACTGGTGGTACTGGGCTGGGGCGGGGAGGTGGCGCCGGAAATACCGGACCGTGCAGGCGTACTGGCTCCCTTGAGTACTGAGCCTGCCCAACCTTACCTGGTTGTATGCTCCCCGTAGCCCGACCAGTGCGGGGAGGTGGATTAACCCGCACTGGGCTGTGTAAGCGAACCGGGGACACCATGCGTAAGGCTGGTGCCATATATGCCGGCCCGAGGAGACGCACTGGAGGCCAGATGCGTTGGGCCGGCTTCATGACATCCGGCTCAATACTCAATCTAGCCCTGCCAGTGCGGGGAGGTGGAATAACCCGCACCGGGCTATGCACACGTACAGGAGACACCGTGCGCTCTACCGCATAACACGGTGTCTGCCCGTACTTTCGCGCTCCACGGTAAGCTCGGGGAGTTGGCGCAGGTCTCCTACCTGACTTCGCCACACTCCCTTGTAGCCTCCCCCCAAGAAATTTTTGGGTTTGACTCTCGGGCTTCCAGCCTTGCTTCCGTGCTGCCTCCTCATATCGCCTCCTCTCGGCTTTAGCTGCCTCCATCTCTTCACGAGGGAGGCGATATTCTCCCGGTTGAGCCCAAGGTCCCTTACCTTCCAGTATCTCCTCCCAAGTCCAAGAATCCTTTATGCGCTGCTCCTGCTGCTGCTTAACACGCTGCTTGGTCCCGTTACGGTGGGTAATTCTGTCACGATCGTCTTGAGGATAATGAGTGGACCAAGGCGCAGCGTGTGAAAAATACATCTTCTTTTATTTGGAAGACAAAAACGAACGAAAACAAAACAACAAACAGACGACCCTGAAGCTATATAAACAAATGGTGCTGACACTGACCACTACACAATGACATAGACAATTACCCACAAACGCATAATACCTATGGCTGCCTTAAATATGGCTCCCAATCAGAGACAAATGAAAGACAGCTGTCTCTGATTGAGAACCACTCAGGCAACCATAGACATACCTAGACACATTCACTAAACACAACCCCATACACTAAACCCAACACCCCCTTTACCATATAACCACCCAAGACGAGACAAAACACAAACATTCCCCATGTCACACCCTGACCTAACTAAAATAATAAAGAAAACAAAGAATACTAAGGCCAGGGCGTGACACTCTTCTACTTCCTCCCCTGCTATATATCTACCTTCTGCTTTTCCCCCCACCACAAGATGAGGTCTGAAATGACCAAGTCCATGATGATGATAGAAACAAGACAGAACTTTAACCAATCAGCTTTGTGCAAGATTTTCAACATGTTTGCATGAGAAGACTCCAATCCCCATATTGCAACGTGTTTTGCCCTTGCTTGTGTCATAAACATTTGTGCATGTGTTTCCCTGTATAGGCTGCATGTGTTCATTTCAATTATTGTTAAAGACCATCATGGTTCCGAAGCCTGGGAATCTGGTAATGCACACGAGCGCAAACAACCAAATTGTGTTCTCAACTATCAATAGTGTGTTATCAGCCACAGAGTTTGTCTATACAGAACAAAGGGAGATGTCAATATGGGTTCAGCCTTGACAGTTGTGTGGGTTTTTGCCTTATTAATGAAGGCGCCAGCCAGTGTAAAGTGTCCCCTGAAAGCGGTGGCAGGCAGGCAGTCAGTCATTCTGCTTTGGCAGTGTTTTTTTTGTGAGCTACAAGTGGAGAAAAACAAAGACAGCCAGTCACCTTCAAAGCAGCTGGATGACATTTAGGGCTTTCTATCTCCAAAGACCTATTTGCTTTTGTAGTTCCACTTCTTTCGAAAGGATCAGAGCTGGCTGAAATCACAGCTTCAGACATTGGTAGTAATTTCACAACATGTTTAGTAAAATAAATATGCCATGTATAGTCTGTGTGGTTGTTATTTCTGAGAATTCAAACGCATGATATTTTCAGCTTTAGTTTGTCAAGGTATTCAAATATTAAAGTATTAACTTTTAAATGTTTTTTTTGTGTTCTGGCAAAAAACAAAAAACATTTAGGCAAGGTAATTTCTATTAGTGTAGGATAACTCATTAGGAGGTACACTACATACAGCAAAGTTTAAATCTATTATAACATGTGTTTTCACCACACTGGCTTTGTGTTCTAACCTTTTACTGCAGTGGGCTAAATCAGGGTCACACAGAGTGTTTCTTGGTAGTATTAAACAAATCTACTTTGAAACAAAAGTATACACCTCACTCATATGGTTATGGGCTTATTAACCTGTACCATGTCTGATATAGAGTTGAAACGTATTCAATTTTGAGTTTATAGCCCAATATTATGCATCACAGAAGACTGAAATATAACAAACCAGAAGATTTTGTGCATTAAAAAATAAAGTTTATTAATGATGAAATTATGAAAATTATTAATGTCATTCCACCCAAGAGGCTAGTAGAGGGCGATTTGGTCATTTAACTGCAGGGACTACGGTGTAGACCTACCTGTCATGAATTTCATCCTACTCACGTCAACTTCATTTAAACTGTTGTCATTATCCAATGGCATCCTTTGAAGCGAAGCTTATATCCTAATAGACACCCCAGTGAGCAGCTCGACAGGGAGCTCTGACGTGTGTGTGTCTGCCTGCATTTGTGACCGTTTGCATACGTGCCTGTGTGCGCGTGTGCAGTGTGTGAGAGAGCCTCATTGACATTCAACAGGTATAAGCACCCTAGTACCCGTGTTGCCTTCCTCTATAATTCATAGGCTTCATGTCTTTGCATTGCACCCTGGCTCAGTTTTCACCCGTTTTATTTTGTTTGTTACTTTCTTACCCACCCTTCCATTATGTTAGATTATAGGCTTCAGCATGCGACCGGATGAGGGTACGGTCGTGGTCAATGTCATGGTCTCCACCTGCTAATTTCCAAGGGTTTGGGTGTGACTGACCTCTATCACAGGTGTACTGTCAGATAGCAGAATAAAATGTCCCGTTCTGTCTTAGGGTCAGGGCAGGGTCAAGAGATAATCCTGGTTGTGGTGTGTTAGTGTGACGTCTCATAAGTAAGCTACATAATACCGTCCGGTTTATAGAAGCATGATATCAAACGTATCAGAATATTTGATCTGTTATCCAAAAATACAGTATTGGTATTATTATTGTCTTAACAATAAGGGAAAAAAACGACACTACATTTTCTCAACATCTGTAGGTCCTCCTACAGGACATGTTTTCCATCACATCAATCCCATCCCAGTTCCCTATCCATCTTCACTGTGTGTAGGACTGTGTTCTCTCGCTCTCTCTCTAAATTGATATGGCGCTGGCTGTCACTGGTCAGTGGCTCGTATGCGCGGGGCCAGGAAACATCACGTCTTCCAGGGTCCTCTTTCCAAGTGATAACTGGGTCCTATCTGAAGCCGCTCTTAAAGGACGCTCACTTTCAATTGAACTCCAATATTCGCCCAAGATTGACTGAGGGAGACAAGATGGAGAGGAATACATATATATATATTCACCAGCCAGTCTTCTGGGGCAGTGACAGTTGTCTAAATACCTACTGTATGGTGGTTTTGCTTCAGGGAGAGGTATTCCAAATCAAATCAAATCAAATTGTATTTGTCACATACACATGGTTAGCAGATTTTAATGCGAGTGTAGCGAAATGCTTTTGCTTCTAGTTCCGACAATGCAGTAATAACCAACGAGTAATCTAACCTAACAATTCCACAACTACTACCTTATACACACAAGTGTAAAGGGATAAAGAATATGTACATAAAGATATATGAATGAGTGATGGTACAGAACGGCATAGGCAAGATGAAGTAGATGGTATCGAGTACAGTATATACATATGAGATGAGTAATGTAGGGTATGTAAACATAAAAGTGCATAGTTTAAAGTGGCTAGTGATACATGTATTACATAAAGATGGCAAGATGCAGTAGATGATATAGAGTACAGTATATACATATACATTATATTAAGTGGCATTGTTTAAAGTGGCTAGTGATACATTTTTGATCAATTTCCATCAATTTTCATTATTAAAGTGAGCTGGAGTTGAGTCAGTATGTTGGCAGCAGCCACTCAATGTTAGTGGTGGCTGTTTAACAGTCTGATGGCCTTGAGATAGAAGCTGTTTTTCAGTCTCTCGGTCCCTGCCTTGATGCACCTGTACACTATTCGGCACTATTATTGTGCAGTAGGCCTATTTTAGTCCCAATTAAGCTATTCAGTTATTGCTGTGATAGTTAGGCACATGGACAAAGTCGGCGAGAAAATTACAGAATAGTGTGCTTTGAGAAAAGACAGACATGAACAAAAATAGAGAATAACGAGTAGTTAACTTTTTCCTTCGATTCTGAGAGCAGGAAGTTGAAATATCCATAACAAGACGTGTGATAATGACAAAGCGCTGTGCTTGAATGTTTATCTAACTATCACACACACTCATGTTTTTAGAGGAAGTCCAATTACGTTTGAGATTGGAGGCTTCTGACCATTACAGCAGTCTCTCTCCCTGTCAACACACACAGGCAGAACCTCCCTCCAGGAGGTATAGCAGGTGTTACATTAGCACCTGGAAGTGTTAACAGCAAAACGAGTGACTTTTTAGACTCGCAGCTACAGTACCTGGGAAACTGTTTGGCTCTTTCTCTCCAGGGAATTCTCTCTCTCCTTCTCTCTCTCTGTCCGTCTCTCTCCTCCCTTTTACTCTCTTTTCATGCTCTCTCACTGAACTTTTTCTCTTTATAACCCTGACAGGTGCCTGTCTAAATTCAGGAACTTGCCATTATTATTGTACAGTGGCCAATCCTACTCACAGCTGATGTCAGTCAAAATGTCACACCGCATCTGCAGCACCTTTCATAACTTTTTATGAATTTTGCGATCTGTGAAAACGGTATACTTTTAAAACCTCTATAAAATCCCCTCAGGTTTTACTGTAATGTTACCTCAGTGCCCTGATTCTTTTTTAACATACCACCAATCCCACTTCACTTTCTGTAAAGTTGTCTATAGCTAATCCAGTATCTTATGCTCTTGTAAGTCAATTTGCATTTTTTGTAGGATTGCAGAATTGGTAACTTTACCAAAATGCCTACATTTTCCATAAATCATAGTCCCTGGAATCAGCAGGGAGTGAACATTATTTATAATAAGGGTTACATGGAGAAAATCTGACCTCTCTAAAATGAAAATGGATGTCCTTCAGCAAAATATATTTTTCCTAAACCCTCCCTGAACGCTTGGGGAAAAAGTGACCCTCCCCTACACCCAAAATAATGATTAAAACATAAAGTGGATAGCAGAGAACATGCCTACCATTTAGCCTCACTTCTTGGACAGACCAGAGCCTTAGATATGCAGTTTTAGAAACTGTTCTTCGTCCTGTAAGTATTACATGGGAAGGCAGGAATCTTCATAGCACAGAGGGCTATGGGCCAGAAGGTTCTGTGTTCACAAACCACCGTTGAAAAGAGTAGGGGTGGAAAGATCTCCTCCATAGTAAAAGCATTGCATGAATCTATCATGGTATTTGCAGACCCCCCCCCCCCCCAAAAAAAAAAACTGCCTATTATAAATCTGTCATGCAATTCTAGGTCTTTTTTATTTATTTTCAGTATGTGTTCATCATATCATCTTTCTCCAATGCCAAATCAGTGTATCTTGTTTGCAATGAATCTGTCCCTGTTTGCAAATAATGAAATCATTAGGAATCTGAACATTGTGCTTTCAAAAGTTAGGTCTACCTTTCCACCCCAGACAGAGTAGACCTACCGACGCAGAAAAATTTACGTTTTAACTGCTGGCTACTCTTCTTCCCGAGGCTTAACCTAACGAAAAAGGTCACAAGTGTTTCCCTAAGAGCTAGCTGGGTTTAAACATCTATTGTACAGGAAGTGAATAGCTTAATCAATTGATCGTGACAGAATTAGATTACTTCCTAAGCAAAGTAAGCATTTTGTCTCCTCGGCTATAAAAGGTTGTAGCTCAGCCTCTGAATGTCAAAGAAATGAAACAATGATATCCCCATATGCATCAGTCACGTCTTTCCTGGATATTTTACAACTTGTTTGTTACATAAAGCATCGTGGACCAAAGTGCTATTATAGATCACTTTTTATATAAATTGAATCCATTTTATTTTCTTCAAAATCTTAAGCTAACAAGGGATAGGCCTGTACTTTTTGACATTTTCTTTAATAAAAGGTAGGCCTATGGAATAACCACTCATACCAACTCAATTCGAATCCTGGTTTTAACTTAACAGCCCTTAACTGACACAGAGATAGGCTATTTAAAGAGTGCATGGCGGGTGGAGGAATTGGCTGACAAATTTATGGATATAGCAGCCTATAGCCTAATTTCGTCTGTCAAACAGATAGGCCTAACTCTTATTTCTTAAATAGGAAGAAATAGGCTCCAACCCAAAGCCCTCTTGTTGTTACCCAGCTAGCACAGTGGTCTGGTCCGATTCCGGCTGAGAATCGGGGCACTCACGTCATGTGGCCCGAGTCTGGGCCGCCTTCGGCAGTATTACTTATGGCTAGGATGCGGGGATTGAGCTCGGGCCGATTCCGGTGTGAGTTATCTGGCCCAAATGTATTACTTGGGGCTCGGGCCGATTCCGGTGAGAGTTATCTGGCCCAAATGTATTACTTGGGCTCTGGCCGATTGGGGCTACTCTCTGGCAGATGATTACACGGGCTGCATTATATAATTAACATTTCGTTATTTATTGAATGACTGCCCGGAATCGTCACAAGTACATTGGGCCATTTCTGTCTACCGGAATTCAGCCGATTTGCAGCCATTTTTCTCATTAGTTTTGTGCTCAAAAAATACAATTAACATTTAAATGAAATTCTTTTAGAGTCCTGTGTAGTATTTTAGTATTTTGTGCATAAGCACAAAGTATTATAAGCATTAATAACTTTGTTGATTGAGCCTCCCGAGTGGCGCGGCGATCGAAGACACTGCATTGTAGTGCAAACTGCATTGCTACAGATGCTGGTTCGAGACCCATGAGGCGATGTGTAATTGGCCCAGTGTCATCCGAATTAGGGGAGGGTTTGGCTGGCCAGGATGCCCTGGACCCATTGTACTGTAGCGACTCCTGGGGCGGGCCAGGCGCTGACAGGGTCATCAGGTATGCTGTTTCTTCCGACACAAAATGTTTTTTTGTGGATGGGTATAATTTGTATGTATAAAATGTATAATAGTAATATTTTAAATTCCTCAATCGGGTAATTTTGTATACATGTATTTAAATTTGCATCAGGCCGCTTCTTGGGGGATTCTGGTAAGATGCAGACAAAGTCGGCTGAATTCCGGTAGACAGAAATGGCCCGATGTACTTGTGACGATTCCGGGCAGTCATTCATTTTGATTTCCCAGGTGAGTCCAACACCCGATTCCGGGCCGATTTAATCAGTTGAAATTAATTATGCGTACTTGAATTTGCCTACTTTCAGCACCATTCGCTAAATAGGCCTATTGCATTTTTGGACTAGGCCTAAAACTAAAACAAATCGTAAGAATTATTTGACTCTCCTCCTGAACTGCCACTGTAAGCCTGCACAGCATTGGTCAGGCAGCACACAAAAAAAGCTTTTGATCTTCAAGAAGAGAGCAGGCTGGGGCTCAGGGTTGGCATATCCATTGTAGTGTGTAATGCAGCCTAGTTAAATGTACACCATCCCATCAGCTATCTTCGAAATATCACTTTGCTCTGTGCTTCACCGAGCATGCATTTTATAGCCTATAGTCTATAGGCTATGGATCATTTTGATTGAGACCACAATAAATAGCCTATAGGCGCACTTGATATTGCGCGCCCAGTGGGAATCAGAGATGAGTGGCGGTCACACATCGATATACAGTATAGCCTAATAACGAATTCTAAAACAGCAACTAATTATGGCATTTCATCAATTACAAATTACATGACCATCCCCTGGACTAGATTAAAAAAAAATAATACTAAACCCTCCCCTTGACTAAAATTGAAAAAGCATGACCATCCCCCATTGTCTTCCATGTACCAATTCAGTTCATTTCAATCAATCTCTAAGCAGGAAATGTGAAAATCCTCCAACCGAGATTTCAGGAAAACCTGTGAATTTTGAGAAAGTTTCCAGAATGTTTCACCCCTAGATCTTTGTACTGTACAGTAGTTGTTGGCATGGACTACATTGACTGTGTCAGTGTGACAGCATGGCTACGGTCCCTGTGTCTGCATGTGCAGATTCATATTGGTGTACCTGAGAACTTAGCAGCAGCAGCAAGACACATGACTTCCTGGTTCTGTGCGTACCAGTCGCCAGCCAGGGACTCTAATTAGACAGATAAGCAGCGCAACTGGAATCAGCACTTCCTGGTAATCAGCCCACAGACCAGACAGACCGCTAAAAGAAGAGGAAATTAGGCATGCAGCCCAACAGGTGTCCTTAAAGAGACATATAAGGATGCACAGACATAGGATGTCTATAAATAGGGCTCTATGCTGATTTACAATATCTACAGATGTATCTTAATTTGAGCCCTGTTGTCACAGAGAATTTTCCTGTACCACAGGAAATGTAAATTGTAGCATATTCAAGGTTTAAAAAGGCTTCTAAAGTTTGTAATTTCCACTTTAAAATGTCAGACTTGATTTATCCTAACTAAAAATATATCAACCCCTACAAAAATGTTCATTAATTATAATCCGTATAACACAGTATTTCACATTTCCTGTTGCTGCAGTACTATTTTCCTGCTTTGAGAAACTGGTCCAATTTTACATCTGTAATTTTACGCCTAGTATTTAAAACTGTGACTATGTTGGAATATGTGTTTCTGTGCACTGTTCCATGGCTCCTGAAGCTTCTTGTTCCTGTCTGTGAATGTATACACTCTAAGATGTGATCTAGGGTCAAACTAACCAAGAAACAACACGGAAGCATGCATGAGAGCACCAGCTGTTCCGAACGACTGTGTGATCGCCCTCTCCGTAGCTGATGCGAGCAAGACCTTTAAACAGGTCAACATTCATGAAGCCGCGGGGCCAGACGGATTATCAGGACGTGTACGCAAACCTTACGCGGACCAACTGGCAAGTGTCTTCACTGACATTTTCAACCTCTCCCTGACTGAGTCTATAATACCTATATGTTTCAAGCAGACCACCGTAGTCCCTTTGCCCAAGGAAGCGAAGGTAACCTGCCTAAATGATTACCGCTCCGTAGTGCTCACGTTGGTAGCCATGAAGTGGCTTGAAAGGCTGGTCATGGCTCACATCAACAGCATCCTCCAGGATACCCTAGACCCACTCCAGTTCGCATACCGCCCCAACAGATCCACAGAGATGACCACAGTTACCATACCCGGTCTGCTAGGTGGTTGCTACTTAAAGTCCCCAGGACATTCACAGTATTAGGCAAGACTGCCTTCTCTTCTTGTGCACCAGACGCATGGAATAATCTACAATCCGTGCTTCATCTAGATATGTTAGTGCATCTGAATGAATTTAAAATATTGATGGGAGTGTAAATGCTTTTTTTAGGCTGGATCATGTTGTTTTATTGTATTGTTGTATGTTTTAATTATGTAATGTATTGATTGTTACTGCCTTCTTGGCCAGGTCTCCCTTAAAAAAGAGACTCTGGGTCTCAATGTGCTTTTCCTGGTTAAATAAAGTTTAATAAAAAATATCAAATCAAATCAAATTTATTTATATAGCCCTTCTTACATCAGCTGATATCTCAAAGTGCTGTACAGAAACTCAGCCTAAAACCCCAAACAGCAAGCAATGCAAGTGTAGAAGCACGGTGGCTAGGAAAAACTCCCTAGAAAGGCCAAAACCTAGGAAGAAACCTAGAGAGGAACCAGGCTATGAGGGGTGGCCAGTCCTCTTCTGGCTGTGCCGGGTGGAGATTATAACAGAACATGGCCAAGATGTTCAAATGTTCATAAATGACCAGCATGGTCAAATAATAATAATCACAGTAGTTGTCGAGGGTGCAACAAGTCAGCACCTCAGGAGTAAATGTCAGTTGGCGTTTCATAGCCGATCATTAAGATAGCACGTCCGGTGAACAGGTCAGGGTTCCATAGCCGCAGGCAGAACAGTTGAAACTGGAGCAGCAGCACGGCCAGGTGGACTGGGGACAGCAAGGAGTCATCATGCCAGGTAGTCCTGAGGCATGGTCCTAGGGCTCAGGTCCTCCGAAAGAGAGAAATAAAGAAAGAGAGAATTAGAGAGAGCATACTTAAATTCACACAGGACACCGTATAAGACAGGAGAAGTACTCCAGATTGAACAGACTGACCCTAGCCCCCCGACACATAAACTACTGCAGCATAAATACTGGAGGCTGAGACGGGAAGGGTCAGGAGACACTGTGGCCCCATCCGATGATACCCCCGGACAGGGCCAAACAGGCAGGATATAACCCCACCCACTTTGCCAAAGCACAGCCCCCACACCACTAGAGAGATATCTTCAACCACCAACTTACCATCCTGAGACAAGGCCGAGTATAGCCCACAAAGATCTCCGCCACGGCACAACCCAAGGGGGGGTAGAGCATTGCAGTAATCTGACCTAGAAGTAACAAAAGCATGGATTATTTTTTCTGCATCATTTTTGGACAGAAAGTTTCTGATTTTTGCAATGTTACGTAGATGGAAAAAAGCTGTGCTTGAAACAGTCTTGATATGTTCGTCAAAAGAGAGCTCAGGGTCCAGAGTAACGCAGAGGTCCTTCACAGTTTTATTTGAGACGACTGTACAACCATCAAGATTAATTGTCAGATTCAACGGAAGATCTCTTTGTTTCTTGGGACCTAGAACAAGCATCTTTGTTTTGTCCGAGTTTAAAAGTAGAACGTTTGCAGCCATCCACTTTCTTATGTCTGAAACACGGGCTTCTAGCGAGGGCAATTTTGGGGCTTCACCATGTTTCATTGAAATGTACAGCTGTGTGTCATCCGCATAGCAGTGAAAGTTAACATTATGTTTTTGAATGACATCCCCAAGAGGTAAAATATAGTGAAAACAATAGTGGTCCTAAAACGGAACCTTGAGGAACACCGACATTTACAGTTGATTTGTCAGAGGACAAACCATTCACAGAGACAAACTGATATCTTTCCAACAGATAAGATCTAAACCAGGCCAGAACTTGTCCGTGTAGACCAATTTGGGTTTCCAATCTCTCCAAAAGAATGTGGTGATCGATGGTATCAAAAGCAGCACTAAGGTCTAGGAGCACGAGGACAGA